>NC_051068.1:63341067-63451067 GCF_004664715.2 Peromyscus leucopus
GCAAAAAGAAATTGTTCGTTACATAGGTGTTCTGTCTGTAAGTCTGTGTACCATGTATGTACCTGGTACCCTCAGAGTCCAGAAGAGGGAGTCAGATCCCCTAGGACTGGAGTTACAGACAGTTGTGAGCTGCCATGTGGGTGCTGGGAATTGAACCCAAGTCCTCTGGAAGGCAGCCAGTGCTCTTAACTGCTGAGCCATCTCTCCAGCCTCTCACTGGTAATTATTGATAGGAATTTTCATTTGTGTCAAACCTTAAAAATATACACAATGTCTATAAACTATACTCATAATGTCCTATATTCTGTGTATTATATCTATATTCTGTGTATAATGCTAAATGCTGAACAGATTAGAAATGAATTGTTTTATTTTCAAATAGTTCAGGCACAAATCCCTTATGTATTTCCATCAGCAATTTTGATGCTTCACAAGATCCAAAATTTAATATTTGTTTTTTATATTTATGAGCAAAATAGTTTCCATATAAATCAATTTCAAATAATAATGAAATAAACTTATAACAACATGCACCAGTATTTCTAAAAGTAAATAACTAACACAAAAGTAAAAAAGAGCATAAGTTGTTACATATATGTGCACCTAAAACATAAAAATTTGTATAATTTTTTAAAATATAATTAATTTTTATTAGTCCATGAAAATTATACAGTTTTTCTTAATGCTCTGTCTTCCAAACTATGCCTTTAATCCTAGCACATAGGAGGCAGAGGCAGGCGGACCTCTGAGTTCAGGACAGCCAGGGCTACACAGAGATACTTTTCTGTCTTGAAAAAAATCAACCAATAAATAAATACATACATACATACATACATACATACATCAGAATAATCTTGATTGTTGAATTTGGAATTTGATAGTATGCTATAGTTTGGTGTGTAGATCATGTGACCTTACTTATATTTAAATAACTTTCCTTGCTCTAAAAAAAACCAAAAAACTTGTTTGTGTGTATTGTTTGTACATATGTGTGTGTGAGTTTATGTATGTATGTGTTTGTGGTGTATGTACATGTGTGAGTGTATGTATATGTGTGTGGTGTTTGTATGTTTGTGTGTGTGATGTTTGTATCTGTATGTGTCTATATGTGTGCATGCTGGTGTTCCCGTGTGTATGCATATGGAGACCAGAAGTTGACATCTGCTATCTCCCTCAATTGCCTTCTATTTCATTATTCTATGACAAAGTCTCCACTGCACTTGGAACTAATCGATTTAACTGGGCTAGCTGGCCAGCAAGCTCGGGGCTGGCCTGTGTCCTCTCCCTCGGAGCTGGGGTTGCATAATACCGTACCTAGCTTTTGGTCCTCATGCTTGTGCAGACCCTTTATGAAAGGGCCTTTTCCAGACCAAGTTCTTTTGTTCATAATATAGTGGAAAGTCTAGCATTTCCTGAACAGTTAATTTGAGAGGCAGTTTGGAAGTTGGGCACAAAAACCTATCTTAAAATTTTCCTTATGCTGAGCTAATTTTAAAACTCATACCATTAATAAATTTCAAACATTTTTTTTATCAAATTCAAAACACTTTTTGTCACAATGAAGATAAATGATATTAGGGAGGGTTAGATTAAGAATATACAAATAAATTGTAGATAAAAATGACAGTCTTAGAAATTTTGGTTTCTGTTTGTTAATTCTTTTTCTTTGAAAGTTGACTTTTCAGTACTTTGAGTAAGAAATTTTGAGATTCAGTTTTATGTTGTAGCTTGGTAGTCCTAGGATTTTAAAGTCCCTTTGTAATGTTTACTGTAATATATTTTTTTTCAAAAATATTCTAAAGAGTTGGGTGCAGATTAAATAATTTTTTACACTGGTATTTTTTTTTTAATTAAGAAATTTTCTACTCAGTCTACATACCACCCATAGATCCCACCTCTTCCCTCCTCCCATCTCCCAGCCCTCCCTCCCAGGAATTGTGAAAAGTCTAGTCTGTTTTTAACCAGCCCAATGTAAGTATTGATCAGTCCAGAACGCCAGAGCAGTATAGTTCAGCCTGCAGTCTATGCTGGGCTGCCTTGTTCATGGATGCTGCAGACTTCCATGGTAACTGCTATTGGAATGTTTCCTGTTTTGTTTCTTTTACATATTAGAGCAATTTTTCTTTTCATATTTATTTAATACCAGCTGTGCACAGTATGCCATCATAGAAATCAATGTGAAGAAGACAAATATGCCTCTTACCTTCAAAGAACTTTCTAGTAGGGAAAAGAGAAATAGTAAGCAGATAATTGTAAATGCCCTAAAAGCCCCAAGTATAATTTTTCTCTTGAAAAAAAAAATTATAAGGAAATATTTTGGGTTATAATATATTTTTCTTTTAGAAAACTTTTTTTTTGTCTCTCTCTAGAGAAAGGTAAGTGATTTCATGGAAAATGCACTACTCTGTGTGTTGCCTATATAAATATTTTTTCCTGGTTCTTACACTTAACAATGAATGGCTTATAAAATAACAAGATCTTAATTCCCACATATATTTATTTATTGCAGTTGGATCAGGAGTAAGGACATAAGACACTACTTAGTACTGAAATTTAAGGGAACTGTTAAATACTGCAAATGTGGAGGGTGTTGCTGTAAAGTAAGTTGTTGAATAGTGAGGCCTTTTGCATCTCAGGATCTATTTTTCTAAAAATTAATTTATTCAGCAATTACAAACATATCCATGTCTTCATATATAAGTATTCATACTGCTTAAATTGGCGATGATAATGTATGAATAGATCATATGTACTGAGTGAGTGAGTTTGAGATAGGCACTGTGAAGAGCACTCGGCAAATGCTTATCTTTAAGAGGAGACCAATGCAAGGGATCGGGTCAGTGGACTGACTCTCTTTTGCAACTGTAAAGCACTGTCACTTGACCGGGGTCACAAGTCGAGAATTGAAGTAGTTGGTTTGGAGCCCTGGCTCTCTGACTGCAGGGTCCACTCTCGTCACAGTCTTGCAACTTCTCAGTATTAGTAATTGGTGTTTGGTCTTTGTCTTTTTTTCTTTTGAGAATTTTTCCTACTCTCGATATGTACCTTTCATTTACTTACTTTTGCTTTTGCTCATTTAGCCTCTTTATTTCAAAACTTATTTTTATGTATAAACCAAACCCAAACTCAAAATGTCATTGAAAATTTTATAACTAATGTCCTTAATTAGAATTCCACTAAAAAGAGTGTATATTAAAGGACGCCATCCTAGTTGACATCAGTTGCAGCTGCTACAGGCATCTCATACTGTGAAAGTCACTTTTCAAGCCAGGTGTGGTAGCACACACCTTGAATCCCAGAACTTTGAGAGGCAGAGACAGGAGGATCTCTGTGAATTTGAGCCAGATTGGTCTATATAATGAGTTCCAGAACAGTCATAACTGTCAAAACAAAAAATACAAAACACAAAACAAACAAACAAAACAGAGAGAGAGAGTGAGAGCGCCACTTCTTCATCCCCTAAACAGAAAGGGTCCCATGGCAGCTGATCACAATTACCTAACCCTAAATTATAATTTCTTTCTAGACTTTGTAACACCTGTCTTGCTCTCTGTAACACTCATTGTCTAATATTGAAATGCTGTTTTTAAATGTATAATAGATTTTTAGTAAATGACCCCTACCAATACATATCTTACATAGGAAGGTGATCCTTGACTAGACCTGGTTAAGCCTGACAGAATAAATAGTTATAAATCCATTCTGCATTAACACTACATTGGAGTTTCATGATGCCTGAAACTGATTCTCTGAAGATTCGGGAAATGGGGAGAGATAAACAGGGAAGGGAGAGAAACATTCATGTGGTGAAGTGAAGCAAATATAATGAGAGACGGGGATACTCGTGTGCACGGTGATGCACACACGGTGGAGTGTGAACAAGGTGGGGTTTAGGCGAAGAGTAGTCTATTTACATGTAGTTTGCAACCTTTCTGTGGGCTTATAACTTTTATTGAGAAAACTATTTGAGAGAAAGCATAGGCTTTCCCTATTGTTTGAGGTTTCCCTATATTCTATTCCTCTATCTCTACATAGCTGATAATTATACTTTGGTATCACAGAAAAATTATTGCCTAAATAATGACATTTTCCCACAAAATATGTATTCAGCCACTATGTATTTTTAAAATTTTGATTTTTTTATTACATTGTCTATGGATTCTTAAGAAATTCTTCCTTTTTAAAAATAATGATATTAAGTTGATATATTTTGTATTTTTTTGAAAATATCTAATATAGTCACACATCTAGATTTTTAGACTCTAATCATGGTAGAAGCCATCTAATTTATACCTTTCATCATTTTATAGATGAACAACTAGTATAGAGAGGTAAAGGTTTTGCTCAAGACAGTAAAATGCTTCTGTACTCCAAACTCTGCTCTACTGACTCCACTTTCCTGTGTGCGTGTGACGAACTTTCAACACGTCACATTTATTCATCATTCATTCCAGGCATCTTCTGTTCTTTCCTCCTTGTTTTTTCCTATCCTTTTTGATAAACTTCTAATCAAAATTTCAAAATAGATTAAATAGGGAGCTAATGCTGGGATGATGCTTCAGTGCCAGGCTTTTGCTGTCTGCTAAGGGTCTGACAGAAAAGAGAGACTTAGATACCATCTTCAGAGAGCTTAAAATCTAATTCAGTGCTAGATGATTATGGTCTGCATGCATTTCCTTCTATTTTTTTCCTGGTTCTTCTGGTACCTCTTGCATAGTATTTTTTAGAATGTTGTTGCTTATATCTATGTTCCAAACGATAATGTGGAAATTTTCCAATTTTTTAAAATAAGGAGTATTCTATAAAATTTAAGAAATTGATGATGCATTTAGAAGTGTAACTAGGAGAGATGATGAAGTTCCTTATGCATGACCATCCTCTTCTCAGTGTTTACTGTAAGTTGGGCTCCCTAATCTAGTGTTTACAGTTCAGACCATCTGTAAGAATGACCATGGGATCATTCTAAAAACAATTATTTCTTGGATCCAACCCATGCTGGTATTTTAAATTAATTGTCCTGGAATAAAGTTTTCTCCTTTATGTTGAACCAAGAGCAATTCTTTACCACTTAGTTATCCCTCATCTCAAATTCTGGCATTGGTTGAATATAAGCAATGGAAAAATTACTAAGTTCAGATAATTAAAGATTAGATTTTTCTGTGTTCTTTACAAAGAAAATGAGCATTCCTAAAAATTTATGTCAAAACGGTCCTCTACTGCTTTGTATTATACCTTGAGATTTTGAGGGAATTTACACCTGTTTTTTTTTTTTTTTTTTTTTTTTTTTTGGAGACAGGGTTTCTCTGTGTAGCTTTGTGCCTTTCTGGACTCACTTGTAGTCCAGGTGGCCTCGAACTCACAGAGATCCGCCTGGCTCTGCCTCCCGAGTGCTGGGATTAAAGGCGTGCGCCACCAACGCCCGTCCTACACCCTGTTCTTGCCTCCATTTTTCTCATGTTTTAGCACACAATTTACCCTGAAAGTTTCATTCCCATTTCAGTGCTAATAAACAGTTTTCTGTAGTTATCTGCTGCTGGTTGGTTGTATGTAGACATTTCCATAGAACCCTGTGATACCTGAGTCCATTCTGCATGCTTCTGTCTCCTTCTTCAGAACTTACTAATGTTAGGAAATAGGAGAGGTCCTTTGTATTTTTATAAGTTCTTTGGCCTTCTCAGATAAAGTCAGATAAAGATGTTACTTGTTCTATGTGTCTTCTTATTCTTAGTTCAAAATAAATAAAAGTGGCATAGTGGCTCATACTAGTAGTTCTAGTACAGAGGCCAAGGCAGTAGATTCACTGTGAATGTGAAGCCAGCCTGACTACAGAGTATAACCTAGTCTCAAAACCACATATATGTATTTCTTTATAGTTACTTTTTACTTAGCCTTATTAAATATAGTAACAATAACATTTTCTAAATTACTTATATTTCTTTTTTTTTCAACTTATATAGTATGTGTCCTGACTGGTGTGTGTCCAAAATATATAAACATTTATATGTATGCATGATTAGTGAGAAATTTATACAATATTCTAAGCACTTAGTGACTGACATAGTGAGTTAGGTCTGTAAGGAAATAAAAAATGCTATTAAGTATTATTATTATTATTATTATTGAACAAACTTTGGGTCTTTCTAATATACTGTTTTGTACTTTTATTCTGTAATTACCATCTTGTGGGTGTATCTAAAATAATCCAACATTTCTAATAAGAGGAAATGATCTTGTATGAGAAAGTTGGCTTGTTGGCTCAGAGTGAATATACCCTTATAGCAGAGACCCTTGTGGAAAGTGAAGGAGTTCCTTGTCTCTAGTCCTACAAGAGATGGTTGTTACATGTTCATCTGTATAAAAGGAATACAGGAAGGATGAATCTCAGACTAATGCTGTTGGCTTCCTGTAGCAGGTGGGTAAGAGTGTTCTAGAAAGAGTAGGGGATGTGGAAGAGTAAGGGTTGAAAAAGGAATGACATTTCTCTGACTGTATACCATTTTTGTATGCTTTTGACTCCTAGAAATACATTAATCCCTCAAACTATATATCATATATACATAAATGTATATCATTGATCTGTCTGTCTGTCTATATACTTACTTGTTGTGGTGGTTTGAATAAAATGGCTCCCCTAGGCCCATAGGGAGTGGCCCTACTAGGAGGTGTGGTCTTATTGTTGTTGAACTGTAAGCAAGCCCTGATGAAATGTTTCCTTATAAGAGTTGCTGTGATCATGCTTGCTCTTTATAGAAACATAAACCGTAACTAAGACTTCTGCCTACCTGAATAAGTCATGATGGGTGAAACCTAATATGGAATAGAGTTATGAATAATAGTGTATAATCATGCTATTTAGTTGGGTTTCTATTGCTGTGTTGAAGCGCCATGAATAAGAGCAGCTTGGGGAGGGAAGGATTTATTTCACTCATGCTTCCACATAATAATTCACTGTCTAAAGTAGTTAGGGCAGGAACTCAAGGAGGGTAAGAACCTGGAAGCATGAGCTGCTACAGAGGCTACGGAGGAATGCTGCTTACTGGCTCTCCCTTTGTGGCTTGCTGGGTCTTCTTTCTTAGAGCAACAGAGACCACCATCCCAGGGTGGCACCACCTGAAATGGGCTGGGGCCTCCCATATCAATCACTGATTGAGGAAGTATCTTACAAGCTTGCCTATAGTCAGATCTTATGGAGGCATTTCTTCAATTGAAGTTCCTTTTCTCTCTTTTGACCCTAGCATGTGTAAATTTGACATTAAAAACAAGCTAGGACACATACTAAATAGGTTGAAAGAAAAGAAATGTAAGTAACTTAAAAAATGTTACTGCTAGTATACTTAATAAGGCTAAGTAACAAGGAACTATACAGAAATACATAGTATAAATGTTTCCAAGTAACATACTGTTATAGAATGTTGTTTTAAGATGTGTTACTTTTGTTTATGTTGCATTTGTTTAACTCTGTGAAGCTGTATTACTGTGCCTGTCTAAAACACCTGATGGTCTAATAAAGAACTGAATGGCCAATAGCAAGGCAGAAGAAAGGATAGGCAGGGCTGGCAGGCAGAGAGAATATATATAGAAGGAGAAATCTGAGAGGAGAGGAGAAAAAAAAAAAGCCAGAGAAGGAGGAAGACTTCCAGGGTCAGCCACCCAGCTACACAGCAAGCCACGGAATGAGAGTAAGATTTACAGAAGTAAGAGAACAAGAAAAGCCCAGAGGCAAAAGGTAGATGGGATAATTTAAGTTTAGAAAAGCAGGTTAGCAATAAGCCAAGCTAAGCCTGGACATTCATAATGAAAAATAAGCCTCCATGTGTGGTTTATTTGGTAGCTGGGTGGCAGGCCCCCTAAAAAGAGAGAGAGAAAAAAAAAACAACCCAACAGCAGCATATATACAAATACATTACAATAAAGATTTTAAATGAGGAAGTAATGAGAGGACAAGATTTTTCCTATTGTCAAAATCTATTATAAATAATAAACTTCATAATGATTCTAGCAATCAGAAGAATCAATATGAACTTATATGTACACACATTCAAATTTAGAAACAGGGAGAAATATGTACCTGTGTGTATGCCCAACTTGTTTCTAAGAGATATTGAAGTAGTAATAACCATTGATAGTGCACAAACTAATTCCCAAATCCTACTCTTTACTCGCCTTTGGTAAGAAATCAGATCTTTTCAGAGAATGGTTGGTTTCAGAGTTGGGAGGAAGAGCTCTGGGATGATCTTGGAATTTCTCATAATGTCAAATCCAGAGTGCTCTATAACGGATAAGCACAGTTTAGAGGACACAGTAGTATAATACAGATGGTAGTTACCCAAAGGATAAGATATTATGAATAGGCTGGGCAGCGGTGGCGCACGCCTTTAATCCCAGCTCAGGAGGCAGAGCTAGGCGAGTTTTTGTGAGCCGGAGGCCAGCCTGGTCTACAGAGCGAGATCCAGGACAGGCACCAAAACTACACAGAGAAACCCTGTCTCGAAAAACAAAAAAAAAAAAAAAAAAAAAAAAAAAAAAAAAGAAAGAAAAAATATAATGAAGTAAATAGCCACATATATTTTAAAATAAGAGAAAGAGATCGTTATTCCTTTTAGCATTCAGTGGAGGCAGCAGGATTACAAGTTTGAAGCCAACCTTGGCTATATGCTAAGACTCTGCTCCACTTGCCTCCGGCCAAGAAAAGATTTGCTGGACTATTTTCTAGAACATTAAGTATTTTAAACAGTTGTTCAATGTTCATTCTATGAATGGAAGAAGGTCATATGTGCTTCAAAGTTTAAACATGGTATAGCTAGAAGGATACTGGAGATGAGAATTGTCTTAATATAATATATGTCTCTCTTTCATGGCATCTAGTCCATATGGATATTTTAAAACGAAATCAAACAAGGTAACAATGAGTTGCTTTACACATACCACTTACGGCTTCTTATGACTTGGTAACACTAGACATCATTTCTACACCCACTGTGAGATCTCAGATACTACCCTCTCATTGTAGAACTACCATACAGTTCATGCTATTTAAAATAGGCCTCGAGTATTAGGTACTCAAGAGTTATTTGTGTTTTTTTTAAACATTTACAAAAGAAGCCCTAAGGTACTGGTGTTTGCTGTCTTCATAAAAACTCACAGGAACAGTTCCTTAGCATATATCTTTATCCTCCCATGCCCAGATTTCTGCATTAGGATTCACTAGGTTTACCCTCATGGAGCATTAGCTGCTGTCATTGGTGAAGAGTCACATTTTGCCGTAGAAACTGACATAATTTCTCATTTGAACAGCACAGCTGTTTTAGAGTTTAAGAATTCTAAAATGGGTCATCAGGGCAGTGTTTCTTCAGGAGACCCATCTTAATGTATCTGAACCATTAAAATAGATTTTTGTAGGTTGAGTGACTTAAATAACAATTCATTTCTACAGTTTTTCAGGCTTTAGAGTAGAGTACCAGATGATATGTTTGTATTTCTGAGATGGAAAGAGTTTACTAGTGTCTTTTATAAGGATAGTCATCCCATTCAGAATGGTTGTATCCTTATGATATCCTAAATACCATCATATTGGGAGTTAAGAGCAGCTAACATTTTCATTTGAGAAGCACACACAAACATTCAGGTAATTGCAGTGGTGTGTAAAGATTCTGCTAGGAGAGAAGATGTAAGGGCTGCCTGCAGCTTTGGTTATGGTCTCTTCTCTTCCAAACCAGTGGCATAGCGTTACAGGACTCTTCATCCTTGCTGCTGGTGTCCGTCCAGTTTTCCCTCTGCTTCCATCGTCACACACTGCTCTGCTCTGCATTCCTCCTTCTTACCTTTTGTACACACAGCCATGACAGTCCAGGATAATGCCTTAGTTTAGGATCCTTTATTTAATCACACTTACTGAATACCTTCTTGAGTACACCTGCTGGAGATCAATCCTTCCTTTAAGATTAAAGTATTAGTATATTATAGCTTAGTGACAAGACTTTTGATAAGGCTTTTAAGTCAGACATACCTAGACTTGAATCTTTTTGTTTGTTTGTTTTTTGAGACAGGGTTTCTCTGTGTAGTTTCAGTGCCTGCCCTGGATCTTGCTCTGTAGATCAGGCTGACCTCGAACTCACAGAGCTCCTCCTGGCTCTGCCTCCCAAGTGCTGGGACTAAAGGCGTGCACCACCACCACCCAGCTTAGGCTTGAATCTTAACTGATCATGTGATACTGACAGAGCATTTGGTTGGTTCTTAGTTATTTTTAAGTCCTGTTTAGTCTATTTAGCCCCCTTGGCTTCTGATTTATTTCCTTTGATCAGTAAGACAGGTGGTATTTCATTGGGTTAAATGTCAAATGTGAAAGATTAAATTGTTTAGTTCTGGGTACAGAGAAAGGCATTAAATTACATTAATATAATGTATAGAATAAAGCCAGATACAGTGGTACAGGCCTGTAATTCTAGTACTTGGGAGAGGGATGCAGAAATATCCTGAATGGTAGACTGAGCTGCACAAGATCCAGGTCAGTAGGAGTTACATAATGAAACCTTGTCCCCCAAATAAAAGCAACCTCTATCCCTCAAAAAGAATGAATATATTATAGTGGACATATGGCAAGCCTTGGATATTTTTGTGGACATATACTCTATATGAAATGAAATTTACATATTAAATAGTATTGTTTGATAACTTTATACACATCTAAACTATGAAACCATTGCCACTATCTAAAGGTTTCTTCCTGCCCTTTTGTGATCGCTCCCATCTGCCTAACCCCTAGGAAACTATTGATTCCTTGTCACTATAGATTAACTTACATTTTCTAGAATTTCCTATAAGTGGATTTATCCAGTTTATACTGTTCCTCTTCCCAACCCCCGGCTTCTTCCGCCAGCACAATTATTCTGAAGTCTGTATGTGCTGTTCCACATTATTTTCTACTCTTAAATAGTATTCTAGTATGTGAGTACATTAGAATTTATACTTTTATTTTAATTCATGGCAACTTGTTATTTCCAGTGTTTTGATTTTACACATACAGGTGCTGTGTAATTTTATGTTGTTGTCTTTGTGTGAATATATTTCTTGTCTCTGGTAAAGTCACAGTTGTAGAATAGCTGGATCTTGTGACAGGTTGATTAGAACATGTCTCTTTTTGGTGTGATTTCCAGGAATTTTACTGAATATACTTTAGTTGAGGGAAAAGCATCACATATAACACACTGTCAATAGCATAGGAAAACTGGACAAATCCCCTCGTGTCATCTTCAGTCTGTAAAGCCCCAGCCATTTTCCTTTGCTTTACTTTCCCAAACCTAAGACTCTTATTAGCTATGAATAACTGTGCAGTAACGTGAGACCTCTCAGCTTCAGAATCTCTCCTTCGCTCGTGGGTTTGCTCTGAGATGGTACTGTACTAAGAGTTTCTGCTGACCTAAAGAGGAGACTTCTTTGTCCAGGACACTGGCAGGCAGAGGATGGGAGATGCTTGTTTCCAAGACACTGACATAAGGAAAAGAGGTCTTAGGATCCCACAGCTCACGGGATTCCAGACAGCTGGGCTCTGTCCTGGTCATTAAGTAAGCAGGCGTAGTGGGGATGGAAGTTTCTTCTAGACAGTACAGTGACAGTGGGGGCTGACAAAGGGGTGGCAGGAGCAAACACATTAGCTACTTGGTATTCCAGCAAGCCATGCCGTTCTGGAGAAAGAAATCAGGAAGGAGAGTGGGGACCCTCAGTTATGAGTACATTCACTTCACAGAGGAGCTGCATGCAGAAAGCAGGGTTCACTCCCCAGGGAACCCCAGAGCCCTCTCAGCACTGCGGGGCCTCCTCCTTGTCCCCCTTCATTTTGTGGACTAACCCAAGCAGGCTGGGGCTCTCCACAAGTCAAATATTGTGGTGAACACATCTTGCAGCTACTTTCTCCAAAGCTGTGTGTAGTTTACTCCAGGCAATGGTCTTTTCTTCTATTTTCAGACCTTTTAAGTGGTGGGTGATCGCCTTGTCTTCTGATTTCTTTTGAAATTGTTGTTAATGGCCATAACAGAAATGAGTATCTTGCTTTGTGTAACACGCAAGATTCTTCACATTCAGTGCCTTCTGGAAATTTCCCTCTGCTTCTTCACGTTGGCGAGTTTGTGCCTGCACTTCAGCCATGCAAACATAAGCCATCTTAAATGTGGGCCTGAGTTTTACAACTCTTGAAATTCACAAATGACCTATTGTGCCAATTTCTGCACACTGCCCGGTCTTCTGGGCTGCCCGCTTCTGGATGCCATCAGTTGGATCAGTTGTTGCCCTGTTTGGTAGTGCAGGTAGCCAGAGGCAGGTGATGCCTGCAAGGCCCTGTGTAGCAGATGGAGAGCTTTGTCTATGCAACTTTTCTTCCAGTAAAACCTGGCTGCATGGCCAAAGACATAGGGTTGGCAGGATGTGCTACTGAGGGCTTCTTCAATGTGTGTTTCTGCTTCAGCTGTTTCTCCTAACCCCTGAAGCTTCAGCTCAAGAGAAACTTTAATATATGCATCTTCTGAATTTAACCTGACAGCCTTCCTTAGGGCTTCTAGAGCAGTATTATTGCCATCATGGTCTTGGCGATAGACTACAATAGCATAGCCAATGTTGTATTTAGGGTTTTCAGGCTTCACTTTCAGAGCTTATACAAAGCAGGCATGGCTCATTTATAATTCTGTCCTCCACACTTCAGCGAGGCCCAGCTTCCTCATAGTCTGTCTGGGTACACTCCATCCTATAGTGGAAGGGACTTGCAAATTCCTTGCAAGTGTTCTCCACTTTGTCCAGGTAGGTCTGGGTTTCTGGCAACCTGCCCATGTGGTAATGCACCCAGGCACATTGCTCCAGGTCACCAGGCTTCTCTTGCCCAACTGCTCTCCCTGGATCAAGGCTTCTGCTTCTTCAAACTCTGCAGGGCTTCCTCATGCTGGCCTTTTGGGTGTCTCGTGTAGGCCAGGAGGTTGAGCATTCCCACTGGGTTCATCTTGTATAGGAACTCAACCTCCTAGAGAGTCTCATTTCCAAATGAGGTATGTCAGTGTCTTCAAACAGCAGCCTCCATGTGAAGTGACCTCTCAGCTGAATTAGATTCTCCTTGCCCTGAGCACCACCAGCATTCTCTCTTCAAGTGCCCTGAGGTAACATGGGGGTCACTCCAGCCTCTGCCCCCCAGTCACCTTGTCAGAAACATGTTGAGCTCAGGCCATGCTCTACTTCCTTTAAGCTCCTCCATTGTGGGGCCCACAGAGTGAACTTGTCTTTTTAAGAAACTTCCAAACTGTATTCTTTGCTAATGCTTGTGCCTGGTTTTTGTTTTGGTTTTTTTTTTTTTTTTTGTTTTTTACTTTAGGCAGTCTAGTAAATGAGCAGGGCCATTTCACTGTGGCTTCAGTTTATATTTTCCTAATCACTAATAAAGTTTGGTAAATTTGTATGCGATATTTGGTATTCACATGATGTAATGTGAACTGTCTATTCACACATTTTGCTTATTTTATTTTTTTGTTGTTGTTTATTTTTGAGATTGTTATTACATTTCACTTCTTCCTTTCCTTTCTCCAAACTCTCCCATATATCCTTCCCCATTCTCCTTCAAATTCATGGCCTATTTTTTCATGAGTTGTTATTGCATGCATGTTTGTGTTTGTCTATGCATATGTATTTCTAAATATAACCTGTTGAGTCCATATGTTACTTGTATGCATGTTTTCAGGGATGACCATTTGGCACTGGACACAATTGGTGTGTTCTTCCCTGGGGAAGACTACCTCTCTCACTCCCAGCTTTTCTTGGTTGCCTGCAGTTCTTTAGGTACATTTGAGGCCCTGTGGGCTTTTCTCTGTCCATTTTTGCATGGTCATTGGTGTCCACTTTGTTCAGCTCACATTTGGATGGTCATGTTGGTGAGACTTCACAGGTATAGCTTCTGATATTACTAAGAAACACAATTTCACAGCAAAGTCCCTGATCCTCTAGGTCTTAAAATCTTTGCTGTCTCTTCTGCAAAGATCCCTGAGCCTTACGTATAGGTATTTTCTAGATGTATCCATTGATACTGAGCTTCACAATTCTGTATATTGATTAGTTGTGGTTTTCTGTAATGGTCTCCATCTATTGCAAAGAGAAGATTCCTTGTTTTGGGATGAAGACTACACTTATCTGTGGTTATAAGGGCCAATGTTAGTAGATTTTCATTAGGATATGCTGGTTTAGTAAATTAGTAGATGTAGTTTCTCCTTCAATAACCATGACTTCACTAACACTGAGAAACTAGCTAGGTTTCCAGTATCGGACATGGTGTCTTACTTAGGGTTACTATGGCTGCGATGAAGCACCTTGACCAAAGCAATTTGGGGACTAAAGAGGTCAGGACAGGAACTCAATCTAGGCAGGAACCTGGAGTAGGGAACTGATACAGAGGCTATGGAGGAACACTGCTTACTGGTTTGTTCCCTCTGCCTTGCTCAGCCTGCTTTCTTATAGAAAACAGGATCAATAGCCGAGGCATGGTGCCACCTACAATGGGCCTTCCCAATCAATTACTAGTTAAGAAAATGCCCCATAGGTTTACCTGTAGCCAGTCCTTATGGATATATTTTCTTAATTGATGTTCCCTTCTCTCAGATAACTCTAGTTGTATCAAGTTGACATTAAATGGGCCAGTACAACTGGTATCTCTCTTGTTAAGCTGGTTAATTAGAGAACAGTTAATTACCACCAACTGGTATGTGTGCCACACCATGCTGGTCATTGATGTGGTTTGTAGGCATGATACCTGGGTAGGATTGTTGATGCCTCCCTCCTTTGGAACCTTGCATAGCGCCTTCTAGTACTGTGAAGGCTAGAACATTTCATATATGAATACTACATTTATATAATTTCCCTCCCCTCTTTCCTTTCCCCAATTTTCCCATGCCTTCTCATTCATATTTATAAAGTATAAATACAAACTGCTGGGTTCATTTAGTGTTGCTTATGTATATGTGTTAATGCTTTCCTCTTGGGATTCTACCAAGGGTCTTATCCCTGAACTGAGAGGGACTGATTCTCCTTTAAGCAGCCATTAATTGCCTATAGCTGTTCATATAGGAGAAATTTACTCCATTCATATTGGCATACCAATTGGTATTGTAGTTTCTCAGGCCTTGTACAGGCAAGCATATTGTTGAAACTAATGTGTACAATTTTATAACAGGCATCCTGATCTTCTGGCTCTTACATTCTGTCTGCCTTGTCTTATGTGATGTTCTCTGAGCCTTAGGTATAGGGGTTAGTGCTGAATACCCCTCCAACAATTGCTCTTTGTGTTTTGACCAGTTATGTCTTTCTGTAGTGGTCTCTTTCTGCTCCAAAAAGAAGTTTCTTTGATGAGAGTTGAGAGAACTGCATTTATCTGTGGGTTTAAGATAAATATTTATATGCAACTTGAAATTGTATTGTTTTAAAGAAGTAGCAAAGTCTCCTCTAAGTTCCATGGCCTCAGCAGCCATGGGTTGTGGGCAAGATTTACAGTACCCCAGGTATGAATTCCCTCCTATTGAGGGGGCCTTTAGTCTAAGTAGACATCTGTTGGTTACCCCCAGGATATAAGCGCCACTACTTCACCTTTCTTGATATCTTGAGGTTCTTGTCATTGTTGGGGTTTGTAGGAATTACAGTGAGACTACCATGGAAAACAAATACCTGTAATTTTTTCCCTGCTTTTACATGGTTTATTCTCAGTGCATTTACTTTACACATTCTTCTTTATGGATGTTATGCTCTTTGAAATATTTTCCTGTGTGTATAGAGATGGTTTTTTATTTTCTTTTGTGTTTTTTCCTTTGGTGAACATATCTGCTTTTATAGTAATAGAATCTTGCATTTTAGAGGTCCTGTCAATCTTATATTCCAGGGATGTACTTTTTTTTTTTTTTTGGATGTGTTAGATATCCTTTTATATAGTATTGTATTAGTTAAGTAGTTTTGCAGGTAGTGTCTGTCCATTATGTGGGGTATTCATTTACAGCTTTTTTCTTAGTGCACCTGTCATGTTTTGGTATTAGGATACTGTTAGCCTTGTGAGATGAACACAATAATTAGCCTAGACAGCCTGACCAGTGAGCCTCCCCAGTGTTGAGATTACAAGGCATGCTACTGCTCCCGGCTTTCTTTTTAAAATGTGTGTTCTAGGGATTGAATTTAGGTCCTCAGCCTTAAAGTACAAAAATCTCACTAATTGAACTGTTTTCCTTGTCCTGTCTTACATTGAATTTTAAATTTCAAATATAGTTTTTAAAATATGTAGTGTTCTTCTGGGCCTAGAGAGATTGCTCAGTGGTTAAGAGCATTTGTTGGTCTTGCCGCAGACCTGCCAACACCCACATGGTGGCTCAAAACCATTTATATCTCTGTCTGTAACTCTAATTCCAGGGGATCTGACTTCCTTTTTTGAAGCTGCATGCGCCAGAAACACATATGTTGCACATACATATTTACAGATAAATACTCACATATATATAATAAAATATGATAAAAAACTATTTCTTATTTATTTTTATTTTTACTTTTAGATGTTTGAGACAGGATCTCACTATGTAGTCAAAGCTTGTCTTGAACTCACAATCTTCCTACCACAGCCTTCCAAAGGCTATGCTTACATACAGCCTTGGGCCAATATGTCTAGCCTGTATTTTCATTTTCATTCAGTTCAAAATACTTTCCCTTTTTGTTCTTTGATCAATGGTTATTTGAAATAGTTTGCAAGTATTTGGAGATTCTCTAAAGAATGTTGAATTAGTGATTTGTAATTTAATTCCATGTAGAAACCATACTTTAAGATTATTGATATCTTTTAATTTGTTAAATTTTATTTTGTGACCTCAAATACAGTCTGTGTTGGTGAATATTCTAAATTTATCTAAAAAATTGTGTATTCTGCTCTTGATTCATCCAGTGTTTGTGATGTCTGTGAGGTCCACTTGGGTTCATCTGAAGATGGGTGTTCAAGTCTCTTTGGTTTTCTGTCTTCCTCTCTGATCAGTTCTTAAGAGAATGGCATTGAATTCTGATTGCAATTTTCCTTCTGGCCTTGAGTAGTTTCCTATGGACGCTCAGTGACTAGTACTCTGGAAATACTTCCTTCAGGTCTCTGCTGTCCTTTGGGGGCTTTTTTCTCTTTGGTGCTTTGCCACCTTCTCTTGCTTACCTTTATTCATCCCTTTGAGTCTGAAGATGTGCTGGCATTTGCTGGTTCCTTTCTTATATTGTGGACTAGAAATTTTGCAAGCAGTGAGCTGAGGGAATTATAAGTCATACCTTGTTTTCTGTCATTCAGGTCCTTCTTCCTTTTGTAGCTTTAAGTCCAGTGTCTGAAAACCTTTGTTTCATTTGTTTTATCTAGTGAGCATTGAACTAGTGGGTTTTTTTCTTTAAACTGTTTTTTAATTTATCTGTTTATTTTATTGGTGTTTTTGCTTGTATGTATATCTGTGTAACAGTGTCAGAGCTCTAGAGTTACAGACAATTGTAAGCTGCCATGTGGGTGCTGGGAATTGAACCTGGGTCCTCTGGAAGAGCAACCAGTGCTCTTAACCACTGAGCCATCTCTCCAGCACCATGGTTTTTTTTTTTTTTTTTTAAATTTCTGGAATAAATCCTAATTTCACCCATTTAATTAAATGTGTTAAATCTCTACTTAATTACTTTATTTTAGCAGAAATTATGGGTTATTAGGCATGTCTGATATGATAATCATACAGTGCTAAATAACTCCTATAATATACTGTGGAGGGATCTACAAACATACAGGCAGGTAGATATGTGTATCTATGTTTTCATACATGTTTCAAACTCTAGTATGATGAGTAAAATGATCTGCCAACACTAAAAAATAATGAATTTTGTATAGGCTTAAGTGGTTTGATGATGATATCTAAAACAGGTTTTTGAAGTGTGATAGATTTCACCATGTGAAAATGGAACACTTTGGTATATATATATTTGTTATGTGATAAAGCACCCAGTTTCAGTTAGATTTGTCTCTAGTGCCTTCACAGAATCATGAGGCAAATACTAAGTACCTCTGTTTCAAATGGTATTATGGAACTTTCACACATTCTGGTAGGAGTGAACAATACAAAGAGAATGACGTCACTGCTTTGAAAAACTGCATGGCAGTTTCTTGTAACATTACTGTGCAACCCAGCAGTCCTACTATTAAATGCTGGCTTTTTTGAGACAGAAATATAGTTCACAGGAAAAAAAGTCTGACTATTTTTGCAGGTGAGATAAATGGTAGATATATGACGCAGAGATAAAGAAGCCAAACTCAAAAGTTTGTGCAATGTATGATTCCATTTATATGAACCTTTTGTATAGGCAAATTTAGAGATAGAAATCAGTAACTAGGTGTGGTGGTGCACACCTATAATCCTAGCATTCCAGGTGGCTGAGGCATGATGATCATCACAAGTTTGAGGACACCATGGGCTACAGAGTGAGACATTGTCTCAAAAGAATGAAAGGAGAAAAGAGAAAGCAGGAGGGGAGTAGTATGGATCCTAATTGGTCTTTTTTTTGGGGGGGGGGTTGTTGTTTTTTTCAAGATTGGGTTTCTCTGTGTAGTTTTGGTGCTTGTCCTGGATCTCACTCTGTAGACCAGGCTGGCCTCGAACTCACAGAAATCCGCCTGCCTCTGCCTCCAGAGTGCTGGGATTAAAGATATGTGCCACCAACACCCAGCCCTAATTGGTCTTAATAATAAAAACCTGAAGCAGATATAAGGGTGAAAGCTGAAAAAGAGAAGCAGAGCAGCCAGCCACTAGAGAGACTCTTACCTCTAGGAATCCTCAGAGCGAAAGAGCCAAGCTCTGTCTCCACCCCACCTTATCAATTCCTCTCTCTGCCCAGCCACAATACTTCCTGTTTCCTCATCCCAAGTGCTGAGATTAAAGGTGTGTGCCACCACTGCTTGGCCTCTAGTGGCTAACTCCACACTCTGATCTTCAGGCAAGCTTTATTAGAGCACAAACAAAATATCACACTATTGGGGTAATGAAGGAAGAGGAAGAAGAAAAAAATAATTAGACCAGTGGTTAAAAAGTTGCCAGTGGGGGAGGGGGTAGTGGTACAGGAACTTTTTTCCCTCTTGGTGAGATCAAATTCTGTATCAGTTTTCTTGTGGTCTCACGGCTATGCAGGGAAAACCAGTTAACACAACAGATTCTTATTCTTAGAAAGGGATGATTACAAGGTAGAATCTTGACTGACATCTCGAAACTTGAATGGTATACAGTTCTTTACCCTGACAAATATTCCATAATTAATGTATCTCTGTTCCTAACTAGACTCTTTGTACAGTGTAGTTAATTGAAAACATCAGTTTATTTTCTGAGAGTCAGTAATTATGTTATGTGCTAGGCTGAGGATGCCTAAGCAACCAGTTCCAAATAGAAACTGTGGGAGCTGATTCTCTAATGAGCTTCCCTAGAGAAACATTTCACACATGTTACCACAACTCACTGCTGAGAGAATTAAGTACATCCTGTGTGAGTGCATTGGGAAGGCTCTGGAAGTGTATACCTGGTTTCTCTCCGCTTTGCTTCCTGTCTTTCACCCTTTGTTGATCGTGACTTGTTTACTGCTGCTGTAAGAAATCTTAGCCCCAAGGATGGCTGTGAATCCCCAGTGAAAGCCTGAATCTGAAGACTCAAAAGGATTCTGATACAGCCATATACATTTGTTAAAACTCATAATAATATCTTTTAAACAACTAAAATAAAAAAACTCCAACTTATGTGTTGTTTTAAATGTATTTACAAATTTTGGGAACCTATTCTCCGTGCTGGGATGCCTTGCCCATCCATACAGGGGGAGGAGCTTGGTCCTGCCTCAACTTGATATGTCATGCTTTGTTGACTCCCATGGGAGGCCTGCCCCTTTCTGAACAGAGACAGAAGAGGAGTGGATAGGGAAGGGGCTAGATGGGAAGTGGGGAGAGGAAATGGAAGGAGAAGAGGGAGGGGACACTGTGGTCAGTATGTAAAATAAATGAAAAATTTAATAAAAAGTAAAAAATGTATTTACAAAATAATTAAAAGTTCTTATGACTTCTAAAAGTAACCATTTATTCATGATTAGAACACTGTCTTATGGATGACTTTGGCATAGAGCATAATCATTAGGTTATATGTTATGTAGTTATTAAGTTTTGAAAATTAATTAGTAATTTTTACTATTGGAAATATTATCTATTGACCCTCTTACTTTTACCTTAAATAGTGATGTTAATTACTGCTTTATATGTAACATGTAATAGACCACAGTTGATGGACTGAAGATGGAGCTGGAATCTTTGGAGTTCATATATCTAGAGAGAGAATTCTATAACCGCTGGTGTTGGAGAAATTAGAGAGAGAAATTAGTAGCAGGCTATTGCTGTGCTTTAGGCTGTGTTTTAATCAAGCCCCAATGAGAAAATTTTTGCAAAGCGAAAACTGAGATCAGAACATCTTTCATTCTATGTAATCTACATAGATAGCCTAGTATAATAAATAGCTTTGATTATAATCTATGATCACTGAAAATCTTTTGGAACTGTACATGTGTAAGGTAGCCTGCCATAACTCTTTTCCTCGTCATCAGCTTTCTAAAAGTATCTTGCCTCAGTGGTACCATTGTTAGAAGCTGTTGAAAACCCTACTTGTTTTGAAGGTACCACACTACCTGCTTCTTGGAGCCAGTCTTCTGATTGACTAGCTTTGCATTCAGCTTTCTAAGCATCTTTAGCCACAACAGGTAAATTATACCCTACACTCACCTGGTGTTTTCTTTATCCAAACTCTTATTTTGGGGGAGCGGGGTATGTGTATCTTTAGTGCTATTTCTGCCTTCAATGCTTTCAAACTGTCAGAATTGTGACAATATCTAGAAGCCTTTGTTTTTTCTTAGAAACATTACTCTGTAGGTTGCTTCTGTTTCTTTATATTCTCAGAACATTTGGCATATATTGGATATGTGGTTTCTTTTTTTCTCACATATTTTAAGATACTTGTAGAACATGTGACTATAACTTATTTCTATTTTCCTAGTCCATGGATCAAGATATGGCATATGTTACTGGGTCTTTCATATGTGATACTGAGTGAAGAAAAGAGCAGATGTGGCAGCTTCTATGGATGTTTCCTCTTGTGGTTTTACATTTTCTCTTCTTTTTATTTTTATTTTGTTTCCTAGCTGGATGAGATATGTCCTAAATTTGGGAATACAGAGACGGATTCTGTGCCCAGGAGGAGATGCATTGTTCTCCAACTATTCCTGTGGCCTTCTCCTGGTATGGGCTGAACAGCCATGTTTTGGTAGATCCGTGCCTATGGAGGCAATGCTCATTCCCATGCCTGCTGGTGATGGGCTCGGCCTGCATGTTGAATCTGATAGTAAACTTACTTGCTTTTATAGAGACACACCTCCCTCAAATTTTCCTCTAGAAATTAAAAATGCACATCCTATATATATCCATTTCTTTTTTACAGATTTCTTTTCTGTAGACAATCATGGTTTCTATTAATTTACCTAAACTTATTTTAGTTAGGCTACATTTTTAAAATAAATATTTCTAGGTACAAATATGAGCAATTGAATAAGTTTATTCAGGCTTTTTTTGTATTGCATTTTAATAGAATAATTTGTTAAAGTAAAATATATTTGTTAGTTTTTAAAGTTTGCGAGGGCTTTCCTTGCTCCAACCCTCTTTATCCTTTGAAATTTTGGAGTGAAATAATCATCTTTTTATGAATGACATTCATGTTTCTTTAGCATCTTTTGTTTTCTTTCGCATTTGCATGCATAGGTATGCATGCTTGTATGTGTAGAATCTGGAGGTAGATATTAGATGTCTTCCATAATTGCTTACCACCTTTAAAGTGTTTTATTTTTAATTTTGGAGAGGCATTTTTATTGAACTTTGGTGCTCACTCTTTGGCCGTGCTGACTGGCCAGCAAGCCCTGATAGCCTTTTGTCTCCACCTTCTCCACACTGAGGTCAGAGGCACACACTGCCTTCACCAGCTTTTTATGTGGGTTCTGGGTATCAAGCTTGGGTTTTTTATATTTGCTTAGCAAGCATTTTACCTCCAGAGCCATCTCTGCTGCCTTGTTTACTTCTTTTGGCCTTCCTCTTTGAAGTTTTCTCCACTGTTGTGAGCAGATCTATACTAAATACCGGTGATTTTCAACTATGTCTATGTAGTTGAATATCGGAGCCCACAGGCAGGCAAACAGACACTCATCTTGTTGCCTGCACTGCGTCCTTAGAGTTTTACTTGGTTTGGGTTGTTTATTTATTGCGTGCATTGTTTTTATCCCCCCTCACAAGTTTGTGTTTTTAGAGAGGGGACTCGAGTACTCTGAAATTGAGGTACTAGTCATGGTTTTATGTATGCACTGTTCCTTTTCATGCTGATAGGCTTTGTGAGTGAGTGTCCCTTTGCTTTTATTGAACCAGTACTTTCACGCCCACTGTCATCTCTCAGCAGGAGATACAAAGCTGCTGTTGGTACAAAAATCTGAGCTTCTGAAAAGTTAAATTGTGATTATAGTTTTTCATGCACCATATTAATTTGCTATACTATGGGTCTCTATAAAAAGATAAATGCTGAAATTAAGGTTGAGTTTGACTTTTGCTGAATTACCTTTTTGTATTTTTTAAAGATTTTTAAGTATGTATTAGGCTATTTTCTTATTGTTTTTAAGTTACAGCTACTTCTAGTGCTTTATACAAACATCCAGAAATTTCTTATAACTGGAAAACAAAAGGGAAGAACTGTAAGTTTTGATAAAAATTGATGAATTTTATTACCACTGTTTGGTAATAAAAGTCAGCATGAATTTAAGGACTTACAGTACAGTATAATAGAAAACATGAAGACAATTGTAATGTGATTGTTCTTTCAACTCATTGTGTAAAATAGTTTATGGACTGAAAAGCTACTTATCTTCATTTTTAAGGCTCTTTTCTTTTGCTTGACTTGCATAGTGAAATCACTTGTTAAGTGTCTAATTCAAGATACACACTGCAACCCTCATTTGTAAAATCCAGTTTCTTAACTAGGTTTTTCAGGTTTTCAGTCTCTGAGATGTTATGTTGATTATGTACCTACTAATTGGGAGGATTTTTAAAATTAAAATGCTGCAAGGATTTCAGCAAATTTTTGCTTTTAGGGCTGCCATTATGATAGGAGTGTGTTAAGTATCCATTTCAAAGAAGAAATCTGAGATAGAAAGGATTTATGTGCTTCATATGCCTGTTTTAGAAAGTATTGCTCTTCTAGAATAAGGTCAAGATGGGTCTCTGATCAGTATCAGAAGAAGAAGGGAATCTATTTTCAAACTTTTTTAGAATTCAATTGTTTTTGAGAGCACAATATCTGTGGCGTATCGATTGTCAGGGTCTCGTAGTTAGTCAAAGGCTATCTCCTTTGACTCACCCCTTAGCATGGTGTCATCCTCCTTGTTGTGATAGATTGTTACAATCTCAGGCAGTGTAATTACACACTAGCCAAGTGGGTCATTTATTTCTTTACCTTCACCATTTACCAAAAATCTCCTTTATCTTTGGGAGCCAGATCTTTCTTTTGCAGTAAAAGCAAAATAATGGCACATAAAACATTAGATGTAAGAACAAAACACATTAAAATTATGAAGAGAATAACTTTTAAATAAGCAAATTGTTATATGTATGTAAAGTACTCAGAGTGTCTGGCAGATACCCATTTTGTTTATTATTTCTATTAATGTCAATATATGATTTTAATGTTTGAGAAAAATGAAATATATAGATACTTTGCCTTGCTTTGTTACTTGCAATATTTAATCTTAGCTTTCAGATAAAATTAATAATGGATTCATGATTAACTCTTTAACTTTACTTTAAAACAACATATTAAATAGACTCAGATATCAGAAATGATGTAAGGATAACAGGTTTCATCTTTAACCCATGTTCATCGAGAGCTTAACTTTCCTCTTATACCCTGAAGTTGTTTTTTTTTTCATAATAACTAAGTGCATTAATGGTTTTTAATTTTAAATATAAACACAACATTTAAGGTTTCTACATCTAATTAATGATATATACTAATACAAAAGTATAATACTTAGAAATTATTCCTAAACTGTTATATTTTTTATATGATGTATAACATAATTTTTAATGATTGCTTCTCTGCCTTTTGACTAAGATACTATTCTTATCAGTTTAATAAAAAATTTTAATGATAGTCTCAATTGTGCATGTTTATGGTAAATAAAATGATACCTTAATACATATGTAGAGACCTGATGATCAGATCAAGGTAATTAGTTTTTCTATCTCCAAAACTTCAGAAAATAAACAAGTAGCAATTTTATATATGTAGTATTTGTTATGTACAATGTGATATTTCAGTACATGCTTACAATCTAAACTGATCAAACTGCGGGAATAAACATTTCTATTTTCTTGTTTTAGGGGCTTGACACTTTCTGTTATTCATCAAATACTCCCCATTATGCTGTAGAAAACTAGTTATTTCATATTTTGTTCATAATTACTAATTGTGAAGAAAAATACATTGTGTTTCCTTTAAAGGTATAGTTTAAAATGCAATCTACTTTATCTTAAAAACAAACAAAAAAATCTTTTCTTCTGGATGTGGACTCTATCCTCTGAACTGCTGTCTGATTTTTCTTGGTTTTCTTATTTGTTAATGCTATTCTATCTATGCTCACTTCTTTACCTTTTTTTCTCCCCAACTCATACTTTTTGTTGCAAGCCTAAAGTGGGTAGACATTGTTCCTCTAGGGCTGGGTATTTGCATCCAGTGATCTCTTACGCAGTACTGTAGTGACCAACATAATTGGCTTTTTATGTATTTGACACATTCTAGTAAAGCTACCAATTCCTCAACTATTTCTGCTCATAATACTTTCAAAGTATGTTATATATGATGCTTATTTCTATATTCAGTCAGTTCTTGTCATAATTGTTACCCTAGTGTTTGCAATACTGTTCCAAACATTGTGTAGTTAAAAGCTAGTAAAATATATCAAAATCCCTACCTTCTTGGCTCTTACATTTTAGTATAACATTCTAATGCTCAATAAACATTCACCAATACTTAGTATGATTCAAATACCTTCTGCACACAAGGGGATTTTATCTGAATAAGTGATGTTAGGTATTTTTTCTTTAAAAAATTATTTTGTGTTGTTTAATAATTTTGTACATGCATATGATATGCTTTGATCAAGCCCACTCCCCATTTCTTTGCCTTCAGTTCCCCCCTTTTTTCTCCCTAACACCAGTCCTTCCCAATTTTATTGCTCCCTGCATGTGCATGTGTGTCAGGACCATCTCCTGGAGCATGGGTAGTCTCTTGGGGCCTGTAACCTTAAAGAAAACTTAACTCTTTCTCCAGGAGCCATCAGTTGCTAATAGCTCTTCAACTACAAGTGGGACTTCATGACCACCTCATTATTCCATGCTGGAATTTTGAATGACTTGATTCCATGCAGGTCATCTATGTGCTGTGAGTTCATGTGTGCCTTTGCCCTGTTGTGTCTGGAAAACATTGTTTCACTGTAGTCATCTACTGCCTCTGGCTCTTACATTCTTTCTATCCCTCTTCTATCATGATTCCTGAGCCTTAGAAAGAGGGGTGTGGTATAGATATCTCATTTAGGTCTCAGACATCACAGTCTCTCATTCTCCCCACATTGACTAGTGGATCTCTGTGTTATTTGCCAACTACTACTAAGAGAAATTTCTCAATGAGAGTTGATAGATGCACTAATATGTGGGTACAATGATACCAGTACATGAGTACATGAGAAGAGCTTTAATATTATTTTCATTTATCAGAATAATACTAGTAGGTTCTTCCCAGGACGTAGGACCTTTCTGTCAATAACTCCATAGCCCCACTAATGTATCGGGCACAGGTGCCTCTTATGAAGCTAAAACTGTTTATGAATGAAAAAAAAGGAATTAATACTGTCAATGAAAGTTGTTTAGTTGAAATAAGGGGATGTTATTGGAATAGGTTTCCTGATAAGTGACACAACATTGTATTTTTTTCCATAGTATCTTATTCATAGCACTTACTTCATATATTTAATTGATCTTTAAAATTATTTTCTTGCTTGTTAATAGTATTTATTGAAGTAGAGAACTTGCCTACTATGTCCCTAGCTGAATTTTATTTTATTTTTTCAGTCTAATTAGTTTCCCCTCTCCCAGATCCTCTCTACCTCCCCTTCCTCCCAAACCCACATTTTCTTTCTCTCTTTCATTAGCAAACAGACATCTAAAAAATAATAAGTAAAAAAAGATAAAATAAAACAAACATACTGAAATAAGTCAAAATAAACGAACAAACTGTTGTGGGATGTTCTGTATGGCAAATGTGTTGCTCTGATTGGTCAATAAATAAAACACTGATTGGCCCGTGGCTAGGCAGGAAGTATAGGCGGGACTAACAGAGAGTAGAAAACAAAGAACAGGAAGGCAGGGAGAGACACTGCCAGCCACCGCCAGAACAAGCAGCATGTGAAGATGCCGGTAAGCCATGAGCCATGTGGCAAGGTATAGATTTATGGAAATGGATTAATTTAAGCTATAAGAACAGTTAGCAAGAGGCCTGCCACGGCCATACAGTTCGTAAACAATATAAGTCTCTGTGTTTACTTGGTTGGTTCTGAGCGGCTGTGGGACTGGCAGGTGACAAAGATTTGTCCTGACTGTGGGCAAGGCAGGAAAACTCTAGCTACAACAAACTAAAGAAAAAGACAAAGAACAAGAAACATGTTTGTATCCAGACACGCATGTTCGCACACACAGAAATTCCCTAAACATAAAACTGAAAACCATAATATATCCACAAAAGACCTGTAAGATAAAAGAAAGGAAAAAAAGAAACAGAACCTCCACAAATGCTGTTGAGTTCATTTTGTGATGGCCACCTACTGCTGGGGATGGGTCTGACCCTGAGAGTGGTTTCTACCTAGTGAGACTGCATTGAACAAAACTGAATTTTTATTTGCAAAGAGTTATCAATTGGTGACAGCATCTGGGTTAAGGATGATGGCTTGTGTCCACTTTTATTCTCAGCACTGGGACTCCATCTGGTGCAGACCTGTGCAGGCCCTGTGCATGCTCCCTCAGTCTCTGAGTTTCTGTGTGTGTTGGTCATGCTGTATTGAGAAGGCCTTTTTCTTTGGTGTCCTTCATCCACGCTTGACTCTTACACAATCTTTCCACATCCTCTTCTTCAGAGATTTCATGGAGATATCCCATTTAGGACTGAGTGTTCTAAGGCCTCTCATTTTCTGCCCATTGTCCAGCTGTGGATCTCTGTATTTGTTCCTGACTATTGCCAGCAAGAAACTTCTCTGATGATGGGTGAGCAAGACACTGATTTATGAGTACAGCCAAATGTTGTTAGAAGTCATTTTATTGCTACATCCTTTAAGCAGAATAGTGGTTTTGGTTTTCCACTAGGTTTCTGGTCTATCATGACTCATGTTCTTGGCCACTTAAGCAATATCATGGTTGGGTTCTACCTAATAGAGTGGACCTTACATCCAATCAGTTAGTGGTTAGTTACTCCCAGAAGCTTTGTGCAAATATTGCACCAACATTATCTGAAAGGGAGGTTGTAGTCATAAGTTTTCCTGTGTCCTACCCAGTTCCAAAGCTGCTCAGACCTAAATAAACATACAGAGGCTTATATTATTTACAAACTGTATAGTCTATGACAGTCCTCTTGCTAGATAGCTCTTATATCTTAAATTAACCCATTTTTATTAGTCTATGTTTTGCCACGTATTCCGTGGCTTTATCTGCATCCCATTACATGTTACTCTTTGGGCAGCTGGCTGGTATCTCTTTTGCTTCTCCTTTCTCTTCTTGTCTGTTTGGATTTTCCACCTGCCTCAAAGCTGCCTTGCCATAGGCCAAATGGCTTTATTTATCAACCAATCAGAGCAACATAGTTTCACAGCATACAGAAAGACATTCC
Source organism: Peromyscus leucopus (assembly GCF_004664715.2). Lineage (NCBI taxonomy): Eukaryota > Metazoa > Chordata > Mammalia > Rodentia > Cricetidae > Peromyscus > Peromyscus leucopus. The sequence continues at coordinate 63,369,102 of NC_051068.1, forward strand.
CCCATTACCTCCCCTTTTCTGTCTAAACAAAAGGAAGGTTTTAACTTTAACCAGGTAAAATTACATATATCAAGCAAGAAGTACAGTTACAATATCTAGTCTCTTTGTATTTTGCAAATTCAAAGAAAATATTCTGTTTATCCTATATTTGTGAGTGTAAGGTTTCATATCTACCCTTTCTTTTATCATAACCAAGGAAAATTATAACTATTTAGTCTTCAAGTACATAAAACCCCTGAAGGATATAACATTACCTAAGTAAACAGGAAATTCATTGTAAGCATTTCTAAAATTCTGGAAATGACAGAGACAGCTGCCTGCCTGGACAGTCATCAAAAGTTCCTCTGCACCATTGGGGCATCCATCTTCATCCCATTGGCCTAGAGTCTCTCAGTCATTTTTCTCTGTGTCCTGTAGAATGTCTGGCAGTTTATTCTGTGAAGCGGGAACCTGAAGGATCATCTTGCCTTGCAAAGTTCAGTGGTCACCTTCCTATGGGTCCTGCATGTCTAGTTTATACAACATTTTGTCAAGCAGTCCAGGCAAGAACAGTTTCTTGCCCAAATGGCTAACTTTTGCCATGAAGAAGATAAACTCCATATGGAGTGTCTTTGGTACCCATCATCTTCCTTGATATAATTGGTGCTGCCAGGAGCAGATGTGTCTCATTGTCCAGAAAAGTCTAAGACTTTTTAAAACATTTTAAATGTCATATTCTGTAGGCCTTTGAAGTATTTGAAGATTACCTATCTAACTGAATTATATCTGTGTATATCTAGAAAACTTAACTAACATGACTATAAGTTTGATTTCATGGAGACTAATTATTAATCTGTATTTCTTAATTATCCATTACAATTTCAAATGGGCTGCACAAACATAAAACCTTAAAAAAGAGTGGAAATATACATACAGTATAACAAAATTAACTTTAAATCTGTATCAATAAAATAAAATCCATAGCAATGTAAAATATTTTAAATAAGTTGTTGCTCTTTAAAAGTAGATTCAATACTCTACCCTTTTATCCTATCATAGCTATATCCTATATATCTGTATCAGGAGTTCACCTTGTAGATAGTATAGTTTGTAGATCAAATGGTGTTTATCTTTCCCCTTTGGTAGTGTGCAGTACCATGAGCACTACACTCAATAGGTGTGACGGCTCTAGGTGGGCACCAACTCTACTTCTCCATGTTCAATGAGTTGTGTAGGTGTTGTCTTCTGCAATAGAGCTTCCTGTCAGTTTGTGGAGAGCAACGAATAGCCTTGGCAGTAACCTGGGTTGTTTGGTGGTTTCTGTGGGGCCAAAGTGACCCCCATGGAAACCCCATGGAATAGGTATAGAGAGAGTGGACAACATTACCTTATTCCATATTTTTTTGGAAATGTTTTTAATTTCTCTCTGTTTCAGTTGATGTTGGCTGTGGTCATGTACCTCTGTTATGAAGCCTACTTGGTCATGGTAGATGTTCTTTTTGATGTGTTCTTATATTAAGTTTATAAGTGTTTTACTGAAAATTTTTGCTTATGAGGGAAATTGGTTCTCAATTCTCTTTATTGGGTCTTTATGAGGTTTCAGTGTCTGGTCATTGTGACTTTGTGAAAAGAATTGGGCAGTGTTCTTTATTGTTTCTATTTTGTGGAATAATTTGAGAAGTATTGGTGTTCATACTTCTTTGAAAGTCTGGTAGAATTCTATGCTGAATCCATGTTGCCCTGGCCATTTTGTGTGTGTGTGTGTGTGTGTGTGTGTGTGTGTGTGTGTGTGTGTGTTTCTTAATTACTCTTCCTATTTCACTAGGGGTTATAGGTCTGTTTAATTTGCTTATCTGATCTTGCTTTAACTTTGATAAGTGGTATATTTTGAGAAAATTTTCAATTTAGAGGAGTATAGGTTTTTTAAAGTGTATCTGTCTGATTCTCTGGATTTTCTTGTTATGGCCCCCTTTTTGCCTCTATTTTGTTAATATGGTTCTTCTCTATCCTCATTTTAGTTAATATGGCTAAGGGTTTGTCAATCTTACTGATTTTCTCAATGAACCAAATCTTCGTTTCATTGATTCTTTGTATTTTTGTCTATTTCTATTTTGTTGATTTCAGCCCTCAGTTTGATTATTTCTTGCTGTTTAGTCCTTTTGGGTGTTATTTCTTCTTTTTATCCTATAACTTTTGGTTTGCTGTTAAATTGCTAATATGAGATCGTTTTAGTTTTTCTCATGTAGGCACTTAGTACTGTGAACTTGTCTCTTAGAACTGACTTCATTGTATCCTCTAATTTGGGTATGTTGTGTTTTCATTTTCATTCAATTATAAAAAGTTTTTGATTTCTTAATTTATGTCTTGTTCCATTTTTCATCCAGTAGTGAGTTGTTTAGTTTCTGTGGGTTTATAAGCTTTCTGTTGTTGTTGATATCCAACTTTAATCCATGATAGAATGCAGGCTGTTACTTCAGTTTTCTTGTATCAGTTGAGTCCTGCTTTGTGTCCAAGTTGGTGGTTAATTTTAGAGAAGGATTTAAGTGCTTCTGAGAAGGTGTATTCTTTTGTGTTTGGGTGAAATGTTTTGTCACTGTTAGTTGCATTTAGTGTAAGACATCATTTAGCTCAGCATTTCTGTTTCTTTTTCTTTTTTGGTCTGGATGACCTTTCTATTGGCAGGAATGGGGTATTGAAGTCTCCACTATCACTGTGTGAGGGTCAGTATCTGATTTAAGTTGTAGTGGTGTTTCTTTTATGAACTTATGTGCCCATTTGTTTGGTGCATAGATGTGTAGAATTTCAATGTCCCCTTGGTGGAGATTTTGCCTTTGATGAGTATGTAGTTTTTTCCCCTTATTTCTTCTGATTAGTTTTGGTTTGAAGTCTATTTTGTCATATATCCAAATGGTTACATTGGCTTGTTTCTTGGGACCATTTACTTGGAATATATATTTCCATCTTTTATCCTGATGCGATTTTTATCTTTGATATTAAAGTATGTTTCTTGGATGCAGTGGAAGGATGAATCCTGTTTTCTAATCCAGTATTTTTATTGGGGAATTGAGAGCATTGATGTTGAGAGTTATAAATGAATCCTGTTTGTTAATTCCTGTTATTTTGTTGTTGAGGTGTCACTTTTTTTTTTTTCTCTTAATTTGCTGGTCTGGGATTATTTCTTCCTTGTGTTTTCTTGGGTGTGGTTAATCTCTTCAGGTTGCAGGTTTCCTTTTAGGATCTTCTGTAGATCTGGGTTTGTGGATAGATACTGCTTAAATTTGGTTTAATGTGGAATGTTTTTCTTTCTCCATCTAGGTGGCTGAGAGTTTGTCTGGATATAGTAGTCTGGCCCGATGTCTCTGGTCTTTTACAGTGTATAGAACATCAGTCCAGGCTCATCTTCTCCATTAAGAAGTCCGGTGTTATTTTAATGGGCCTACCTTTATATGTTACTTGGTCTTTCCCCTTTGCAGCTTTTAACATTCTTTCTTTGTTATGTACATTCAGTGTTTTGATTATAATGTCTTGTGAGGGTTTTCTTTTCTGGTTCAGTCTATATGGTGTTCTGTGTGCTTCTTAAACCTTGTAAGCCCTTCCTTCTTTAGGTTAGGGAAATTTTCCTCTATGATTATGTTGAAAATATTTTCTGTATTTTGACTTGGGTTTCTTATCCTTTCTTTATTTCTGTTATTCTTTGATTTGGTCTTTTCATAGTGTCCCAGATTCCCTGTATGTTTGTGCCTGGCTTTTTTTTTTTTTTTTAATTTTATTTTTTAGATTTAACATTTTCTTTAACTGAGTCACCCATTTCCTCTATCTTGTCTTTAATGCCTGAGATTCTCTCTTCTATCTCTTGTATTAGTGAGGCTTACCTCTGAGGTTTCTAATTGAATTCCTTAATTTTTTTTTTCAGTTTTACCTCAGTTTAGGTTTTCTTTAGTGATTCTCTTTCCCCTTTCATGTCTTAAAATGTTTTCTTCATTTCATTCCTGTTTGTTTATGTTTCCATAGATTTCCTTAATGGATTCATTCATGTGCTTTTTAAGTCCTTGAACATATTCATAACAGCTGTTTTGAAGTCCTTGTCTTGTGCTTCAGCTTTGTTGAATTGCTGTTATAGGTTGTGTTTTAAAGCTGGTATTTAGGATTTGAATGATTGTAATTCTAGGTATTGATACCTGGTCCTGTCTTTGTTGGGTGAGTGTTTCATTCTGTGGTTTCTGCTTGCCCTCTCTGGATCTTGGAAGAATGCTGTGAGCATGGGTTGCCTGGTAGGGAATGCTTTTTTAGTCCCTGCCAGATGTGGTCTCTGGCGTTCCCAGTAGAACATGGTTCTAGGTATTGGGAGCTAGCATGAAATAATGGGGAGGGGCTAGAAGAGGGTACAGTGGAGGGGTAAAAGCTGAGTCTATCTAGAGACTCTGGAGTTCCCAGGGAAAGGAGACAGAGAAGGAGGAGATGTCCCTGCAGGTGATCTGATACAGAGTTGGGGATGAGACTGGGGAATTGGAAATAAAGAGGGAAGAAGAATGGAAAATGCCTATCTGATTCCCAAGCCTTTTGGACAGTGGGTTCCCTGGTAGAGATGCTGTTGTAGTTTAAAAATGTCAGGAAGGAGTCACACCCTACAGCAGGGGCCATATAGCAGGTTTAGTGTGGTCAAGCAATCTGCATGCAGTGTGGTCATGTAATCTATGCGCATGCATGGCATAGCCACATAAGCCCATATAAACATGCAAGGAGTGACCTGTAAAAGCAGGCTCTGCCTGCCCCCTGCTTTCCTTCCCTCTCTACCTCCCTCTCACCAAAGACCGCAGGCACCTCCTCCTCACCCTCCACCCCCACGCCTTTCTTTTTGGCAGGCCTACCCACCTCCACTCTTTCTCTTCCTTAATAAAACCTCTTACAGTGGTAAATACGCTGACAGATAAATAACAGATGCACCTCACTCGGTATTGGTGGCTGACACAAAAAGGATGGGTTGAGGGAGGAAGGATGAGAAAGTAGTCCTGAGGAGTCCCCTGGGAATGGGGCAGACAGAAAAGAGAGGCCCCAGTAGGTGGTCTGCTGCAAGACAAAAGATTAAACTGGGGAATTAGAAATGGAGGACTGATCCTAGTCTGCCTGATTCCCAGGCTGGTAGGTGTTAGGTGTTTATTATGCTGTTATTCTGAATAGTGGTTTGGCAGCAAGGAAGAGATTTTTAAGGCCTTATGAAAGTATCTGCTAGGCAGGAGTCGGGCTGTTTTTACTGTCTTGCTTTGTAATATTTAGTCTGAAAAAAAATTAGAAACAATTACAATAAAAACAGTACCAGAGAGAAAGAGAAACAGGAAGAAAGAAAGAAAGCCAAACAAACAAGAAATTGGAGAAGCAGTGGATCTTAGCAGCAACAGTAGCTATACTTACAATTGGTAATATAGACTGCAAATGGCAGATGCTGACAATAGAGACAGAAGATTTACACACACACACGTTAAAAACAATTTCTCAGAATCTTATTAGCTTCACCTTATCCTCTAATTCATCTCTTCAATATGAGCATCCTATAAACTAGTTCAGGTTTGGAAAATGGAGAGAATGCAAGTTAGAAGTTTGAGGGGTGATATTTGGTAAGAAATCAATTTGGAACCTTTGGAAAGAATCAATTTCTTTGTGGGTTTCTCCCCCTGCTCCACCTAGGGATTCAACCAAGTGAGGTCCTGCACATACCAGGCAAGTATTCTACTATTGAACTATACTTAAGTTGTGTAGCAAAACAAAACAAAAACCAAACCAAACAACAACAACAAAAAACTATTTGGAAACTATTGAAATGCTGAGATTTTTATTGAATAGAATTTAAATTATATGAAAACCTCACCACTAGAGAAAAATGATCCAAATGAGTTTGTCATTAGCTTTGCTAATTGGTTCTGTCTTGAGTGGAACAGGTAGGTAACATTGCTCTTGACAGTAGTGTTAAAATACCAAAGTAATTCTGATCAGTTGTGTGTCTTGACATTAAACTCCCAGGTTAAGGTGGGAGTTTCTGAGTCATTCCTGTTGAGTGTCTGTCCTTGTGAAGAAGGAAGGCACTCATTGCAAGAGGCAGGGCGGAGCTGTGTGGACAGCAACTTAGTGAGGTCTGCCAAAATTACACACGCATTCACTTTTTTACCTAGCTGCTCCAATTCTAGAAGGCTGTTATAAAGATTCGGTTGCAAATATTATGCAAAGATATTTGGCTTGGGCCAGTCATCACAATGTTCCTTGTAATTGCAGAAGTCTCTTAAATATCCTCATGTACCTTTGATATGAGAAAGGGAATATCTTTATCAATTACTTTGAAAGTGATCACTAGCCTGCTTCCCTTTGTGTGATTCCTGGATTAGGCAAGGTTAGCTTTGATTAACCAGTTAGACCTGAAAGCTTAGTGCTATGTAAAAATCCTATAGCTCAGTGGTAGAGGGCTGGGATATGGCTGGCTTAGTGGTAGAGTGCTTGCCTAGTGCTTGCTGGCATGTGTGAGTCCTTGGGTTCATTTGCCACTAACACTGTTTCCTCTTACCCCCTAAATGAAGAATATCCTGGGATCAGGTAAAGGGGGTTTGAAGATCTAAAGTAAAGAGGCTTCTACTGGCCCCAGGTAGGATAAGGCAAACTCTAAGAGTAACTGTAGTAGATTGAAACAATGTAGATTATGTTTAAATTCATAATGAATTTAATCATAAAAATCTGAGGCAAAGTTCTTTGTAATTGAAGAATTGTAGCTACTAGGTGTAGTAAAAGAATAGAATTAGAACAGTGAGAATGAAAACTGTGCATGATTGTCAGAACTAGTTAAGCCAATAGGTAAGAAATTGAGGATTAGTCTAGCAGTACCTCATCCACTGACCAATATACACAAAAAGAGAAACATGTAGACATTTGTAACACGAATCTTAAAAGGTCTTATTATAAAAAAACCTGGATCTAGATATTGGGGTGAAAGCTGAAAGATCAGAGAAACAGAGCAAGCCACAGCCAACTCACCATGCCAACTCCTCAGCTGACCATGCTTCCAAGAATTCTCAGACTGAAAGCCTTTGAGTCCTTACCTCTGAGGGTCTCAGTTGAACTGCTGCTTAGTTCCTGTCTCCTCACACCTTATATACTGTTCTCCACCCAACCATATCACTTCCTGGGATTAAAGGCCTGTGCACTTTCCAAGCAAAGGCATGAGATCTGAAGTGCTGGGATTAAAGTCATGTGCCACCAGTGCCTGAGTCTGTTCCCAGTGTAGCCTTGAACTCACAGAGATCCAGAGGGATCTCTGCCTTCCAAGTGATGGGATTAAGGGTGTGTACCACTGCTGCCTGACCTCTATGTCTTATCTAGTGGCTGGCTCTGTCCTCTGATCTCCAGATAAATTTATTAGGGTACACAATATATTGGGGCACACACTATATCACCACAGACATTACCTGTTTAGACTCAGTTTGATCAACTGTCAGTATCTGTGCAGTCTTGTATGGTAATTATATCTGACTGCTGAATATTTGACAGGTGATTGCCATATATTGAGATGGGTTAACAGCATGCAACACCCTTTTGATTTGAGATGAAATCCCAATGGTGATAAAATGAAGGAAAAAAAAAGACAGCAAAATATTTCATTAATGTTTTTATGTTCAGTACATGTTGAAGCAATAATGTTTTGGCTGTATTGGAAAGGGACACTGCAAGAGTATGATTTGTAGAATACTGAAAGTGGAAAATTTGCATGATAAAAATGGAATGGTTTTTTATAGAAAATCAAAGGAAAAATAAGAAGGAATACTGTGGAATACAGGAAAAAGGAGAAAATTTTCAGCAGGTATATTATATGGATCTTGTTTGGATCCCAATTGAATATATGTACCTGTGTGTGTTTATCTATGTTCATGAGTCGGGGAGGTAGAAAGAGGAAAGAGACAGAGACAAAGAAAGACAGGTAGATAAAATATGAACATATTAGGGCGGTTGAATGCTGCTTAGCCTATTTGGTGTAATAAGGGATTTCTCCCTAACTTAGATAAGAATGAAAATTTGCAGACAGGTAGTAAAGGGGATCTCAATTGAAAGAAAAGAACCACTCATGGATGCTGCATTATTTCATACTATTTGTATGTGTTGACTCACACTTTACATCATAGTGTTTTCCCTAATGAAATCTGCCAGTAGGAAAGTCATTTATTTACTTATTTCACAAATATTTATTGATTGCTGGATTTTTCATTGATGCTATTGTAGCAGCATGATTAAGACAAACCTAATTTAGGTTTCCAAGGAGCTTCTAGTTACACAGTAAAGAATTACATCTATGGGTGTTTAGAATCTTTAGTTCCTGGGATATTCCAGTCTTACATTGCTGGGAAATTATAGCTCGATCCCATGGCACTTTATACCTCGTATGTTTTCCATTAAGTAAAATATTTAGTCAGTATATCACCTGAGATTTGATATTTTTTATTTATTGAGCCCATAGTAAAAGTATACACTAAACATGTGCTTTACAGTACAGTAATTAGCATATAATTTTCAACGTTTCAATGAACTTTTACCATAAAATTTAAGAGGATTTTAATTGCAAGTAATAAGGATTGCTTGTTAATAGGCTGTAGATAATTAGAGAGCTATTTGCATTCACTCCCCACAAATTTTCTTAGTGTTGCGAGCATCACTTAATTCATAACTTTGTCCCATGAGGATTAGTTAATCCCATTTAGTCACAGTAATAATAGACATGATGTTTTCTCTTTAGCTCTCTCACAGAGTTCCAATGATTCTTAGGGAAGGATTATACCATTGATTACTTTTATTTATTATAAATATGGTAGAGTATTTTTCTTGGTCTTTTGCTGTAATGTAGTACATTGTGGTAAGTAGTACTCAGAATTGTAGCTGGTAATTTTAGTCTTTGTAAAGTAAATTCTGTTTTGTATTGAATCTCACTAATTTTGATTCAATACCTTGCTGTTTGTCAGCTGATCTGACCTTTTTTGGAAAAGTCGTACCATGAGTGAGTCTGTGCAGTTTATACACTTTATTATATCCCTTTGCCTACTAGAGCTGTTTATTTTTAAAGAGTGTACTTACAAATAATTTTTGGTTTAGTTTTATTGTATTTGGATATTCTTTAATATGTATGACTAATATATAATGCACTCTTAAATGTAAAATTCACACAATACAGAGAAGTTGCTTCTAAATTCAGCAAGGGTGACCGATTACTTAAAATTGAGCGATCAGTAAAACCTTTATATAGGTTAGTCTTAAGGATGAAGACTGACTGAGTACATGATCATACAGTGGGAAGGCATTAGTAAGTGAAGGAGTCTCCCAGGAGGCAGAAGAGCATGAAGAATGAATATTCAGCCAGTCTTCTGGAATGTATGGGAGGGAAAGCAGGTTGCTGGAAATAAGGTTAGAGTGATAGACCCTGATTGTCAAGGATCTTAAAAGTGGGGTCTAAGAGACTTGACCTTGCTGTGTCAGCATTTTTTAAAGTGTGGAACCATAAATGACTTAAGAACTATGTTTCAGTAAGGTGATCTCATTGTCTTCTGTTGCATGGGTAAATGTTGATAGAAGCTGCTAGAAAGTGGACACGTGGTGTTTTAGTGTACAGGAGAGAACAAATTCTGAATTAGGACTGTGGTAGAAGAGGTGATGTTGTTAGGAAGGGGTGGTGCCCAGTGCTAGGAAATGATCAGAAGCAGAATTAGTTAGGGAAAGGCCCTAAGATTTGGTCACCAAGAAGAGTTTTGTTTATTTTAAAACTGTTTGAGAAGCAGACGGCCATATTTTAACATTAGGGAATGAGAACGTAGCTAATAACTAGAGTAAGAGGAAAGGTTTATTTCAAGAGATTTGATGATGGGAGGAAGTGCAGAGTCGTACATGAAGCCTTACTCTGATTCGCTCTCTCAGCACATAAACTCAGCTCTCACGAATAGGGACTGTATGGCAGGAGAAGGTCCTTCAGTTACTTGCCATTACCCTTAAAAATTGCTGTTTTTTTTAAAGATTTAAAAATGTAATATATTCAGAAAAACTTATTTTTCATTAACCTCAAACTTATCATTAATCTCTACATAACCAACCACCCAAAGAAGAAGCAAACTTCTGCGAACTCATCAAAAGCCAAGAGAAGCCTCAGAACTGAATCGCCTTGGTGTTACATTGTCCACTGCTGCTCTTCCCTGTGTTCTTACCCCTTGAGCAGTTGGTCTCACAGAAGGGTGGTAATTTTCTCCGAACACAATTCTTGGCTCTTTACTCAGTTTAATTAATTTATCTTCTGTAATGACTTTTCCTGCTTGGCTAATTCATCTTCAATTTAGAAATTTACTTTAATTGAACCTTTATTTTCATTTTTTTTTTTAAAAGAAATTCTGGTCAAGAAAGGTTTTGATTCTTTTTTATTTCTCTAACACTGAGAATTGAAACTAGGGCCTCATACTTGTTTACTGGGCTGTAAGTAAACTGTCCCTAGTCCTGATAATTTGTTCTAAATAGTCCAGTTTTCTATATCTTCCTTTTGTTTAGTGATATTATAGTGATGCTTTGTCTGCCAGTGTTTATGTGTATTGTGTTCTTTGTATTCCAACTAGTATAATTGCATAGTAAACAACATTCTCAACTTTGAGATGTATAGGTCGCTGATTGAAAGCCTGCCTAACAGATGCAAGACACAAGTTTCCTCCCACTGATCGAGCAAAACCTAACAGTAACAGAGAAAATAAATCAGTTTAATTCTAAAATGAAATAATGTATGCTCTGCTGAAAAAAAAAAGTCCTTCTCTTTTCTGTTTTTGTGCAACCTTTACTTATTTTGACATGATGAGTGCAAACTGGCTACAAACACGAGAGCAGGCAACATGGTGGTACTGTGTGAGGCCCCCGAACACTGCTGTGGTTCCGTCACTGGGGAAGGGAGCAGACAAGACCGCTATTGCTGTGGACAACTGGTGTCCCAATAAAACTTTATTTTTGCATGTTAATATCTTTCTTTTGCCTTTAAAAATTATATAATTTGGCTGGGCGGTGGTGGCGCACACCTTTAATCCCAGCACTCGGGAGGCAGAGCCAGGCGGATCTCTGTGAGTTCGAGGCCAGCCTGGGCTACCAAGTGAGTCCCAGGAAAGGCGCAAAGCTACACAGAGAAACCCTGTCTCAAAAAACCAAAAAAAAAAAAAAAAAAAAAAAAAATATATAATTAAAAAAAAACAGTCTGAACTCAAGCTGTAGGAAAAACAAGCACCATATATTAGCTTCTATGTTAGTATCCTCATCTCTCAGTACCATTTTTATCCCTTGACATTGTCATATAACATTCTATATTGCACCCAAACTCCTTTAAAAAAAAAAAAAAAGATTTAGACAAGGTCTCTCATGTAACCTAGACTAGCTCCCAAGTGATGGTGCTTCTGTCTCATCCTCCTGAGTTCCAGGCCTCTGGGCATGTGCCACTATACCTAGCTTAAGTATTTGAAATGTATGAAAGTATGAATAATATGACCCCAGATTAATACTGCATCACTTTGTTCTGACCATGTAGTTATTATATTGTGTGTGTTTAGCTATGTGTGGGTGTACACGTGGCAGCATATATCTGTGGGAGTCATTACCCTTTTTCTTCTTCTGTTTGGAATCAAACACAGGTCATCAGACCTATCAGCAAGCACCTTTACTGCTTAGCACCTGGCCAGCCTTAAAACAAACAAACAAAACCCCACTGATGTTTGAGGTCTGTATTCCTTGTTTCATTGAATTCAACTCAAATAATATTTTTTTTTGTATTTATATGTGAGATAAAATGGTAAACTAAAGGGAAATGATTTTTTTTCAGTGATTTTTGTCTTGTGTATATGGCTGTGTATTTCACCTACCCTTTTACCCAGTCACATTCTTTCTGAGTTTTAACTTAGGAAATGTACTGTATAGTATCTTAAGTATAATGTTAATTTATGGAAATGTAAATTACTGGTTTCTTTTCATTATTGACACTTTTCCTGTTGTTCATTGATGGCCTTCTAGTTTACATTTATATTTCCTAACTATGTAGTTACTTTTTATGAGACAATAATACATAGAAATAACGCTAGAGAGGTCCCCAGAAATCCACAAAGATACCTCCACAATAGACTACTGGCAATGGTGGAGAGAAAGCCCGAACTGACCTACTCTGGTGATACAATGGCCAAACACCCTGTCATGCTAGAAATCTCATCCAATGACTGAGGGAAGCGGATGCAAAGATCCATGGCCAGGCCCCAGGTGGAGCTCCAGGAGTCCAGTTGGTGAGAAAGAGGAGGGATTGTATGAGCGAGAATTGTTGAGACCAAGATTGGAAAAAGCACAGGGACAAATAGCCAAACGAATGGAAACACATGAACTATGAACCAATAGCTGAGGAGCTCCCAACTGGATCAGGCCCTCTGGATAAGTGAGACAGTTGATTAGCTTGATCTGTTTGGGAGGCACCCAGGGAGTGGGACCAGGACCTGTCCTTAGTGCATGAGCTGGCTGTTTGGAACCTGGGGCTTATGCAGGGACACTTAGCTCAGCCTGGGAGGAGGGGACTAGACCTGCTTGGACTGAATCTACCAGGTTGAACTGAATCCCCAGGGAAGTCTACCATGGAGGAGATGGGAATGGGTGGTGGGCTGGAGGGAAGGCGAGGGTGGCTGGGTGGGGGGTTGGGAGGAGGACAGGGGAATCTGTGGCTGATATGTAAAATTAAATTAAATTATAAAGTAAAAAATTAAAAAAATATAGAAATACCAAGCCAAACCACGTAATACTACATAATAAATCATAATTTTGAGATGCATAGGAATTTATGTGTAAATATAATAAAAAAAACATTTTGAAATGTTTGTTGGGGTCTTGATCTGCACATGAGATTCTGTATTTTATAGTTAGTATATTTCACTAATCAAAATATCTGAAATAATTTTATTTTTTATTTAAAATAGCACAATAAATATAATATATTTATTTTAGTATAATAGTCTATGAATTAAATTTGACTCAATAGTTTTAAACATGACAGTGTCAAGAAATATTTTCTAAATAAAGTTTACATAGAAAATTCTGTTTATTGTATAATTAGATAAACACTAATATAAACCTTTATTCATGAAAGTCTGTAATAGCCTAATGCTTCATTTAACTCTGCTTGCAAAGGGATTTGCTTGATCTAATAAATTATGCAGTCTTACATTTTTGACCTCATAACCCATGAGAATTTACTTAAATTGATTCTAGTGTTTGTCACATTAGAGAATAATGACTATACCCAACTCCTGTAGTTTCATTTGAAATCAAATACTGAAAGGACTTACTGTCCTTCTTGCAAAGAAAGGAGTCGGGGCTGATAGAAGGATGGGTCCTTACTTGGGAATTTATTCTCCTGTTTTAAATTGGCAAAAAATGCTTAGATTATATTAGGAAAATGAATGTCCAAGTAGCTAGTTATTTCTCCAGACCTGGTTCTACTGTTTTCAGGTTCATTCCTTTGTTCTCAATAGACAACAGAAACTGGGTGGTTCTGAAGTCTGTGTGTAATTTTTCTGTATATACACACACCTATAATAAAGTTTATTATATACTGTAAGCTTGTATTATAGCTGAACTATTATTGATTGAAAGACACTGTCTTAAAAATGGTCAGGAAACCTGTTTAGGATGAAGTATGAACACCTTCCAACATATGTTTCATAGTTTTATCTGTATAAATCAGGGTCAGTGATGATTAATAGCACCAACAACGAAAGAGAACTAGTATCTCAATATGCTACAATGAAATTTATTTAAAACCTAAGAACTCATTTCAGTAATTTCCCATTTAATATTCTTAAGTTGTGATTGAGTGTATGTAACAGAAACTGGATAGTAGATAAATAGGTGGGGACTCTCTCCTGCATTTTTAGCATTCATTCTTGCCTTAATTTATATAGTTATTCGAGTTTTGAGGACAAAGAGAAAAATACTTTACATGTAAAGTCAAACCTTATTCACTGCTTTCACTGATACCCAATAGAAATTTAAAACCCTGAAGGGCTGGGTGAGGTGGCACACGCCTTTAATCCCAGTACTCTAGAGGCAAAGGTGCGCAGATCTTTATTGACTTCAAGGTTTTCAGACCTGCTGATACATCTTAGTAACATTCCTTGGTCATCATGGCTGCCTAAACTCCTTTGCACAGTCCCAGGGTTCTTTCTAGGGAGCAGTGCTCAGCTAGTTAAGAATCAATGGTGTGGTGGAGAGAATTTTAGATATCTGGATTTAGATCTCTTTCTCAATTCTTCCTAATGTAATCTTATATACTCTCTGAACATGAGTCTATTAGTTTCATTTCCTGTCGGGGTGGTAAAAATACTTTGCTAAAGAGAACTTAGTGGAGAAAGGGTTTAGAAAGGATGTATTTTAGCTCTCAGTTCCAGGTTACAGTCCATTACTGCAGGGAGTCCACAGCAGCAGGGGCTTGAGAAGGATGGTGACATCACATCCATAGTCACGTGTAGAAAGAGTGAAAGCATACATTTTTGTAGTCAACTGGCTTGATCCTTGGGTTTTTTTGTTTTGTTTTTGTTCCCCCACCCCACCCCCCGCATTTCGAGACAGGATTTCTGTGTAGCTTTGGTGCCTGACCTGGAACTCACTCTTTAGTCCAGGCTAGCCTGGAACTCACAGAGAAATGTCTGCATCTGTGTGGTTGATATATTGTGTATCCTAATAAACTTATCTGAGGATCAGACAACAGAACAGCCACCTCTAGATTAGACATAGAGGCCAGAAAATGGTAGCACATGCCTTTAATCCCAGCATTCCGGAGGTAGAGATCTATCCAGATCTCTGTGAGTTCAAAGCCACACTGGAAATAGCCAGGCAGGGTGACACACATCTTTAATCCCAGCACTTGAGACCTTATGTCTTGCTTGAGAAAGACATATGTCTTTAATCCCAGGAAGTGATGGCTGGAAGCAGAAAGGTATATAAGGCTTGAGGACTAGGAACTAGAGGCTTTTTAGGCTTTTTAAGCTTTTAGCAGCAGTTCAGCTGAGAGCCATTCGGAAGAGGACTTGGAGGCTTTCAGTCTGAGGAAACAGGATCGGTTTAGAAGTTGGCCAGGTGAGGCTGGATGTGGCTCATTATGTTTCTCTGATCTTTCAGCGTTCACCCCAATGCCTGGCTCCGGGTTTGTTTTTATTAATAAGACCTTCTAAGATTTCTGTTACACATCTGCCTCTCCAGTGCTGGGATTAAAGGCATGTGCCACCACCGACCCGCTAGCTCTCTCCTTTGATACAGTCCAAGAAGCAAATCCTACTTTTAGACTAAATCTTCCCACATCAATTCATATAATTAAGACAGGCTCTCACAGACATTCCTACAGGCCAACCTAGTTTAGATAACCCTTCACTGAGACTCTGTTTCCAAGTAATTCTAGATTGGGTCAAGTTGCCAATTAAAACTATCACATTCAGCTTTATCATCATAAAACTAGCACTTTGGTAAAAAGTGAATGACCTCTCCCTTAAACGTGGATGCGAAAAGCTTAAATAAAATGTTAGAACACAAAAGAAAATAGCTAGTAAAATGAACTATACAAACAAATTTTAAATGTTACTATTAGCAAATAGAGTTTATGTTAGGAATTCAAGGTTAGTTTGACATTTAATAAGGTGGTTAATGCAAAAAGTGGATGTACAGGCGTGAACATTTGTAGTGCCAGATTCTAGAAAAGACCAAGGCAGAAACTTCAGTAAATGCACAAGTTGGCGCTAATCTAGGTGACATTGTGAAACCCCTGTCTTAAAGCAAATAGTTAATCTAGTATGCTAATTTTTAAAAAGGGAGAACTGTATGATCATCTTGATAGTAAAAAATACAATTGACAAAAATTTCTTCACAAAAACCATCCAGAAATTAGAAATAGAAGAGTTCTTCCTCAAACCAACAAAATATAACTATGAAAAGGCTTTAAGCTTGAGAAAAATCTAAGTTGTTCTTAACTACTGCTTTTGTTCCATTCTGTACGGAAGGGTTTGCATTACAATACAAACCAAGCCGAGGAGGTGGAGAGCTGGTTTTTAAGAGCTCTGGGTGCTCTTTCAGAGGACCTGGTTTCAATCCCCAGCTCCCATATGGTGGCTCACAACTGTCTGTGACTCCAGTCCCTGAGGGTCTGACTCTCCTCTGGCCTCCAAGTGCACTAAGTATGAGCCTTGTGGATACACACACACACACACACACACACACACACACACACACACACACACAGAAAAAATTTCCATTGGTTTAAATACATTTTTTTCAAGTTTAAAAGAAAAACCAAGATTAAAAAAATTAAGGCAAAAGGAATTAGAGGGGAAGAAAGTAAAAGCTGACATTTGCAGATACTATGATTTTCTTTTTCTTTGTTTCTTTAATTCATTTTATTTTTGGGAGTTTTTTTTTTTCTGGTTTGAGATGAGCTGATCTCAAATTTGTGATGCTCTATTTCAAGCTCCCAAGTACAAGAATAAAAAATGTGAGTCAAACCAGGCTTTAAAATAGTATTTTTATGGTAATGGGGATTATACCAAGGGTCTTACACATGCTAGGCAAGCAGTCTATTTTTGTCTGAGCTGCATCTCAAGGCTCCAACAATATCATCTTGAGTGAGGAAGTCCTAAGAATTCTTTACATATGATTTACTAGACACAAAATTCAGTTTTGCAAGATCAGAGAATTTAAGATTATGCAAAACTGAAACTATATTTCCATATACTAACAATAAGCACTATAAAATTAAATTATTAAAGCAACATTTCCTGTAGTGACAGAATAAAATTCTTTGGATTAAAAAAATAACATAATGCTGCTATAAAAATTATAAAACATTACTAATAGAAATTAAAGAAAATGAGAGGCAGTAAGAAGTTTTTAATAAAGTAAATATTAAATTCAGTTTAGTATAGGATGCTAATAATCCAAACCTGATCTGCAGATTTGCTGTTTGTGTTCGCTATTCAAAGTTCTAGCATTTGTTTTTTCAGAAAATGTTAAGCTGATACTTTAGAATAAGTGGAAATACAAAGGTACTAGAATGTTATTTACAATGACCTATTGTTTTTATGAATCATTTCAAACTTCAACATCATAAAATAGCATGTATTATTAAAAAGTTTGGTGGATAAAGAATGCAGGCATTATATAAGACAGTTCAGCCTAAGACATTCAATAAAAATGAAAAAAGATATAATGAAAAATATTTTGCAAAAGATGTGTCTAAAGTTAATAGCATAAGAAAACATGTTCATGCATTAGATGGGCTGAGAAATATAGGTGTCTACATCAAAAGATATGATAAGCAGGATGTGATCACCTAGGTAGATTAGGAAGACGATGTGGAGGCATGGCTCAGCCTATGGTATTGGAGCCCAAGGTGGTTAACCAAGGGCAGAGAGGGGGCTTTAACAGATGCAGGATATAGCATGTCAGTCTGAACATAGTAAGGACGTTTTTGTCAGGTGGTTGATGCTAAAGCAAAATTGAACTGGGTTGGGTGTCTGCACAGTGGCAAGGCCTATGTGTAGTGTTAGAGGGTTAGGCTGGGGTGGAAGAGGCCTGGCCTGGATTGTCAGAGCCTGAGCAATATGTAGAAAATATTCATGTCGAAGTCTCAGCAGGAGATGATGAGCCTGTCAGGTGAGTAAGTCATCTGTGTTTGGGATGGAACAGGCCGCTTTGATGGGACTTTGATCTCATTTCCAAAGGTCAAATAAGTGTGTAGGTTTATGAACAAGAGCCTGATTACTATTTAATTAAGGGGATTACAAAACAGAAAACTGAAATGAATCTGAATTGTCTTATATAATGCCTGCATTCTTTATCCACCAAACTTTTTAATAATACATGCTATTTTATGATGTTGAAGTTTGAAATGATTCATAAAAACAATAGGTCATTGTAAATAACATGGCTAACTGTTTTTGTTTTTAATATATACTGATACTAAGTAAATAGTTGAATATAGAGATCAATGTGAAACTATGTATATGAATATACTTATATTTATTCTGTAGTTTCATTCACTGAGACTTACAGCAGTCTCATCCTTGTAGTGATGATTGTGGCTAGAGTCCTGATAAAGCTTTGGAGACAGGACTTTTCCATTCAAACCAGGATGCTGTGGAACAATGGGTACATCAAAGGCTGTGGTAGGAAAGTTGTTAAGTGAGCTTGAAGCACCTTGCTGTACTATAAAGTCAAGAAGTGCTTGAAGAATGAGGACCTATAAGAAGGAAATAATGCTCGAAAGGACTTCTACTCCCCAAGCCAGTCTAGTCGATATTTGTTTTTTTGGTTTTTTTTGTTTTTTGTTTTTTGTTTTTTGTTTTTTGTTTTTCGAGACAGGGTTTCTCTGCGTAGCTTTGCGCCTTTCCTGGAGCTCACTTGGTAGCCCCGGCTGGCCTCGAACTCACAGAGATCCACCTGGCTCTGCCTCCCGAGTGCTGGGATTAAAGGCGTGCGCCACCACCGCCCGGCTCTAGTCGATATTTGAACATCAAAATATGTGATAGTAAATGATAAGATGCTAAATAAATTATAAGGGAGACCTTATCCCTATACATAAATGAACAAATAGAAAGCTGGAGAAAGATAGCCTATAGTTCTGAATGGCCTCAGAAAATACTAAGTACAAAGAGAAATAGAACCATTTATAGTAAAGAAGCTTGGTAGACACTATGCAGTGAAGTGATCAAAATGAGCACCACCCATGAGACAGACAAGCTGGTTCCCCTGGAAGATGTGATATGACACCTGAGAATATCATAGCCTCACTAATAATATCTAACCTGAGTCAAATCATGTAGAAATGCTAGACAAACCCAGATCAGGAACATTCTACAGAACTGGTCTTAAAAGTCTAATGAAATAAGGACTTGAAATTTAAGAAAAGAGCAAGGAATTTTTCCATATTGAAGTAGAATAAAAAGACAATAACTTAATGCAAGGCATGAAATTGAGCTGGATCCTTTCATGTTAAGATTCCTTGGGTAATTGCTGAACCTTGAGCAGTTGCAAATTGGGTCATAGTTAGATTGTTAATACATAAGACAAGCTCCTTAACTAATTAATAGGAAACACATTCCATTTGGGGTTTGTTGAGTATCATTTTGGGTTTGTAACTTTTCTTTCTTTTTTTTTTTCGAGACAGGGTTTCTCTGTGTAGCTTTGCGCCTTTCCTGGGACTCACTTGGTAGCCCAGGCTGGCCTCGAACTCAGAGATCCGCCTGGCTCTGCCTCCCGAGTGCTGGGATTCAAGGCGTGCGCCACCACCGCCCGGCTAAGGGTTTGTAACTTTTCTACCAATATGAGATTTATTCAGAATCAAAATGGAATGAGGTAACTGGCTCCCTAAATAATTTAATACAGCTTAAAACTTACATGGATTTTAGTTTCCCTTCTTTAGTGTGGTCGGATGCCTTGCTCAGTCTTGATGTAGTGGGGAGGGGCTTGGCTCTGACTCAACTGAGTGTACCAGACTTTGCTGACTCCCCATAGGAGCCCCTACCCTTTTGGAGGAGGGGATGGAGGGTGGGCTGAGGGTAAGGCTGGGGGAGCGGGAATAGGGATGAGAGGGGGATCTGTAGTTGGTATGTAAAATAAATAAAAAAATTTCTTAAAATAAAACTTGCGTGGACAAGGAGAATCTTAGCATAAAGGAAATAGCGGGCAAGTGACATTGTGTGTCAGAAGTATAGAGTAAAAGGTGAAAAAATGAATAATTGCAGCAATATGCAGCATGAACAAAGTAAGAATGGAAAATTGTGGGGTTTTTGTGTTGGGATTCATTAATATGAGCAGTGTCTACTGGTAGTGAAAACAGAAATTCCATTAGGTACTTGAAAAACTTTGGTTTTGTTCCAGCATCTCGAGCTATCTCATGTACCCCTAGGTTTACACATCCTCCTTTGGAGAGTGCTGCTGTTCCAAGGAATGGGGTACTACTGAAGTATTTAGAATAAGCTTTTGATGCCCACAGATTGCAAAAATAATAGATCATATATGCATATCTTTTTATTGTAAATTTGAAGATGAAAAGTATTTTCAATAATGACACCACCCAAAAGTGCCAAGTAGCAGTGACCTTTATAAAAGACGTGGTTGAGGGTGGTAGTGGCATAGTCATAGGTTGTTCAGGAAGAAACATATTTGGGGTCTGGGACTGGGTTTGTGTCAAGGTCAAGGAGGGAGTATTCAGAGATAAGACCTATCTTTCTTTCTTGCATGCCTACACAGATGATTGACTCTTTGTCACAGAAAGTGGGGATTTAATGGAAATCAACTGGCTTTGAAATTTGTATTTTTATATACCTTTTAAACAATTGTAGTCAAAAATCATCTCAACTCAGGTTTACAAACCACAGTGCTTTAACGTTAAAGAGTAGAGGCTTAAAGAAAATGTGGTGGCATATTTCCTTTCACTTCCATTCCTATTACATTGGCTTGTATTTTTTAACTGTTAGAATTTTAGTGGAATGGCCTACTAATGAGTAACATTACTTTTTCCATTAAAAATTTAGTACTAATTAGTCAATATCATTCAAGTTTACAAAAGAATCTAAAGAAATAGAAAAATCAAGTGATTGTTTTGAGTAAGTAGGTTTTGCTGCTCTATGGGGTGTTCAGGAGAAGTAACAGGTTAAACAGGGACTCAAATGATCACAGGTAATTCGTGTCTTTCGTTCAACTTCAACACTTGACTACGAACATTATAAATGACTATTTTTCCTTTTCAAACTGACTCACTTTAAAATGATGTATGAAATACTATGTGTTTTGCATGTCCTGTTATAATGAGAAAGGTCATATAGTATCATTTACATAATCTCTAGCCAGAAATGAACTCAGTAATATCTTTGGTATAACATATACATTATCTGAGGTTTAAAACTCTCATTATTCATGAAAGTTAATTTTACAGTGGGTGTGAATGATCTATCTTATGGCTGGATTTTTGATCATTTTATAAAATAATATGGAGCAAAGCCTGCTCAAATAGCAGGAAAACCAGTAAAGAGTGATGCATTTCCCTGACTCTCTGTATACCCGATTGGATCTTGATTGATGGCAATCATTTGTCTTTGTCAAAAAAAAAGAGAAAAATTCAGACATTGAAATAGGAGTGCTATCAAACTTTCTACAATGGCAGTAAGATTCTATTAATGTGGCCTTAGAGTATTAACTGTCTCTGTTGGGAAATGATGAAGAATGTTAATTTTTTCCTTGAGCATATTTAAGTGCAAAATGCATTATTTTGTCTTCTGTTGGGATTAAAAGAATACTTTTGATTTATGATAGACTGGAATTGATGAAAGCAAAAAAAAGTTTAAAATGATGAAAATGGAAATAGATATTAGTCCATTTATTTTTTCACAATGAAATAATAAAAATTTAGTATAGTGTCATAAAATCTTTACTACTGTACTCTAGCTTACATTGGACCTTGAAAGGTTGACTGGAAGAGGGTTGAAGCAAAAGAGAAAAGCTTTTAACTAAGTATCTTATTCTGTGGAATTCCTTTTTTATTCCCAAATAGGAAGACAAACAAATAGAATTTCAGACAAACTTATGTATATTACTCAAAATATCTATGAATCATCTTGTTACAATATATGATATAAAGAAAACATGAGAACTGTAATGTATATGAAGACAGTTGGTAAAGAGCATTTTGATACCAGAACAATTTTAATTGTTTCTGTCCTAATTTTTGCAGTGAGAAATATATCTTATGTACTGTAAATATTTTAAGTATGATTATGTAATTTAAATTTTATTTTTTGAAAAATGTTTATAGTTTAATTATAGCATTTTAAATAATGAACTTGTCTTTAACTTTATATTTGAAAGTCATTCAAGATATGTTTTCTAGAAAATATTTCCATTATTAACCATTCTGTTGTTAGTTTTTTTTATGCATTACAAAATGGCTGAATTGAGCCAAGTAACATATATATTACCTCATTTATTTTTTATGGATTTAACATGTTTTAATTTCTTAGCATTATCTACTTTCATTTTATTAACATTTTTATATGTACATTGGTTGTAAAAAATCTATATGGCTTATAAATACATAAAAACATTAATTTTAATATTTAAACACATTTAATAGTTAAACACATTTTGGTTAAAATTGTCATAGGAATATTTTTATTCTACCTTTGAATAGAGGTGGATCATCTTTACTATATTACTTCAGTCCATATAGTAAATGGGGGAAAAAAACCTAGAAGAAAAAGCACAGGTGACTGAGTAGAAACACACAAGACCTTCTATGAGTTGCAAGGAAAGTGAATAGAGTTTTTATTGGGTTTTTTTGGTTGTAAGGGATATTAAGAGATTAGGAGAACATGTAGATTATATGGGAAATACATTCCTTAGTTGGAGTTACTTATACTAAAATGGACCTTTATACATTCTTCAATTACCTAATAGGGAACTGATTTACTGGAAAGTCGAAATCTTGGAAAGGTTATCTAGTGCTTTGATTTCTTTATTCTGTTCAATGTACAATTTCTTCTGTGCTCTTATATCTTCATTGCTTTTTTTTTGAAAGATAAGTATTTGAGAAATATATAGGATCATATACAGCCCCAGTCATTCCCTCTGGCTCTCCTGATCCTCCATAAGATATCTACCTCCTGACTGTACACTAAGCTTAGTTAGTGCTGCCCGTTTGTGTGTGGGTGCGGGGCCATCCAAATGGAGCATGAGAAAGCTATCAGTGGCCACATCCTCAAAGTTAAGAATGATTCTCCTTCTATCAACAACCTTCAATTGACAGTTGCTCCTCAGTAAGGGGTGGGTCCAGGCGACCATCTACCCCATCTGTTCAGGAAGTTTGGCTTGATCATTGTTCTTGTGCAGGTCTTGTGCAGTAAACATAGGTATTGTGAGTATGGGTATCATAGCCATGCCAGTTACAGAATACAGCAGTTCATAGCACTCCTTACCATCCTCCAAGTCTTAAGTATTTTCTGCGTTCTCTGTTCCCTGAACCTTGGTGAAGGGTGAGAGGTTGGATTGATAAAGATATCCCATTTAGGCCTGAGACTCAGTCTGGTTTTCGCACTCTGAACAGTTATGTATCTTTATACCAAGTGCAGGCCAATGTATGAAGAAGCTTCTCTGACTCAGACTGAGACTATTCCCAGTCCTGAGCCATATCCAGTCCATCTTCTCTATTACTGATAAATCATTTCATTGAAATCAGGTTCTCAAATGTGATAAAATTGAATACTGTATTATACAATTATACAGTATACTCACAAATCATATAGGACTTAAGAAAAATAGTAATGAACTCTGAGGAAAACAAAAACTTAATAAGACATAGGATGTTATTAATCATTCACCATTCTTGAGCCATTATCATTTAGGAAAAATGAAGTCCATGTGTGTGTGTGTTTATGTGTGTGTATGCACATTATATATAATATTCTTCTGTTTTGTGCATATGCTCTTGTTAGTACTTAACTGAATTATTTCTTTAATCAAATTCTGTAAAGTCCTTGTTTTATCCCTACCTTTAAAATAAAAGGTCAAGGTGTAGAAATACTACTTCTTTTCTCAAAATTAACTAATGATTCGACCTAAATAAAAAAGAAGCTAGAATACCATTGTATGTAAAAATTCATTGTAGAATTGTTAATGCAACAAATATATAGAGCCATATCAAAATTTTGAATCAGTAAAATTGTATGAGAAAACTGGCAAGGTTTTTTTTTTGCTAGTCTATTTAATTATTCTAAATAAATAATTTAGTTATTCTATTCTAGTGATGTGATTACAGAAATATGAAAAGGATTCTCATTGATAACTATTATTGTTGATTGCAATTTTTTCATTTATTTTTTCAGGATGCAATAAAATATAGGTTCTAGCCAGTGTCTGACAAGTACTCTACCATTGAGCTAGGAGAACCCCTCTGTCCCTAGTCCAGGTATACAGTGTGAAATGTTTGAGGTTTTTCTACTGGTGAATATTAAGCATGCTTCTAATTTTTTTTTATTAAAAATGTGATATAATGTGGTGGAATACATAGTTAAAAGTGGAACAGCTAAGTCAATCATATGGTGTATAGTAAAAATTTACTGTTGTCAAAATGCCCTGGTGGGGTAAGGCTCTTTGTCAGGCAAGAATTGCCAATAATGATCTGTTCTTATGAAAGGTTCCTGAGCCAGCCAGGAATCTACCTTTTCTCAAAGACATGAGTCCATCCTCTTCAAATATGTGTTTGAAGTGCAATTCAGCCTGCTTTGCAGCAGGAATAAAGCTATGAGAGAAGTGAAATTAACCTGCAGTTGTCACAGGCAACATTTTCAGAGTCCAGTGTTTCTTTTGGACGGAAGCATCCTCCGTTTTCCACATAACATAAGTAAACTGTCTACAGATGTATAGAACTTTATCTAGCATTTTGGTCCTGTATTAGGTTGGTTGTAAATTTATTTTCACATGCCCAGTTTTCTGCCCCAAACCCAGATCTTTAACACGAGTGTTGAAAACAGTGACCTTTGCACTGTAAAACCAACTATCGAATTACTTAAATCTTTCAGTCCCTTCCCTTCCAACTCAGTGTCCTTGTAGCCCATAAAATGTGACAGGATAAAGAGAAATAAAGCCATGATAACTTCTTTCCTGTGCATTTGTCAGAGCTTAGTCACCTATAATTCTGTGTTAACCCAGGTGTTCTTGGTTCCCATCTCGACAAATTCATCTGTTCTGGAGTTCTGTGTTCATCTTACCAAAGGCCTCAGCATTGTCCACAGGGCACTGCCAAATCATTGCTTTCTGTCTGCTCCCAGGAGAAATGTGCAATGAGGAAATACAAGAATTAATTCCATAATTTTATTGAGCAGTGTTCATTGAGATTTCTGAGGGCCTGGAAATAATAAGATCTTGAACACATAATACACAGACAGTTGTATGAAGTATAGTAAGAGTAATATATATTTTAAAAAAATAGAACATCAAAGTAATAGCATTTTTAAGGTGGCAGGGATTTACATATTCCTTAATTCAGCACATTTTTTTTTTTAGATGAGGGGACTGAGGCCCAAATAGGTTTAAAGGGTGTTTGGGTAGATCTAACAGGTAACAAATTCTGGAATTAGAACTACAATCTAGATAATTTTTCTCTCCATCTGGTGCCTTTTTTTCCCCTTACACTGTCTGTCTTGCTTTCATAGTACAATTAGAGAGGGACACAGCCTGTTTCTTTTGATGTATGTGTGGACACATGGCTTACAATATACAAAGTACTGCTAAGCAATAAATAAAATATACTTAGGAAGTACATAGTCTTTTATAATGAAAATTGGGGTAAATAGGTTAGATAGTAGAGAAGATCAAATATAAAAGGAAAATTTAAATCTCCATAAAATAACATCTTTCAAAGCAATTGTTTGTGATCATTATGGTCATAATTTTTATACAATTTTTAAAATAATTTTTGCTGAAAGTTATTTTTAACAAGTTTTTAAAAGTACATTTACTTACTGTGTGTGTGTGTGTGTGTGTGTGTGTGTGTGTGTATGTTTCTCCATGTTAGTACATAGAGCACAACACGTGTTGAGGTCAGAGAACAATTTGCTGGAGTTTGTGCTCTCCTTCTATCACGTAGGACTTGGGGATTGAATTCAGTTTGTCATTCTTGGTGGCAAACCTACTGAACTATCTCATTGGCCCAGTTATTTTTAAAAAAAATCTTTTGCTTTCTTTATCATTGCTCCATTTTATTTCTCTACAAAGTATGGAAGGACACTGGAAAGGAAGAAGGCCAACGAAAGAGGTTGCTGTTGAGTGTTTAATGCAGCATAATACAGTGAAATTTCTTCAAAGAAAAAGCAAAAGTAGTATTTTCTTTTTAAAATCAGAGTGATTTTTGTAAACCTAGGTATCTATTCATAATCTCAGAATTGAAAATACATGTCAATATATAGTACCAGTGTGCCTTTCATGTAATATGCAAACAATATTTTTATTTAAATTATATTCATTAGCAGTGTGTGTGTCACTATTTGTGTATAACTTATCTACTGTTAAATATTCTACGCAATTGAAGGTCCTTGAAGAACTTTATTTCATTTTACCCAGATTGTGAGAGCAGAATCACTTTAACTTGGGGGTATATTAACTATATCCAAGGAAGAATGACTGGAATGAGGACATGTATACTTAGAGTTCTGATGTAATTTGTTAGTGTAGACTAGATGGTAGGCATTGTTCTAAAAATCTGTAGTTGTTACATAGAGAAAATAAATAAAAAATGTTTTCAATCTTAGACCTATTGCTATTATTAATGTATACATCTTTAATTATAGCCAACTTCTATATCCTTGCCAACAAAAATAATAATGGTAATTATTAATCTATATAGTGATAAATATATTAATTATAAAAGGGTTGGAAACTATAGAATATGAAATCCTAACTATGTAGATGTGCTTCCTGTGCTAGCCTCCTGGGGGTATTTCACACTTAGGGATAGGTGTTTATTACACAGCCTCCTTTTGAGATTGTGAAGGCTTGCTGAATGTTTTCTAAGTCATTTGTAGGTGAGCAGGTGTTAAGCTTTTCCATACTTGATAAAAGCCTATTCATTCCCTCTTGAGAATGATTCACCTCTTTGTGAAGAGAGTGAGAGAAAAAGTTTAAAAAAAGCCACATCAGCTTCCAATTGTCAAAATTCAGTTTTTAAAAACTCAAGACTTTTCCCTAATGGGTTTCCAGATTGCAGAACATATGGACTCTATCTTCTGGGTAAAATACTTTCATTTTCCTTTTGAATTACCTTTAAGACTTTATCCTGAGAGGAAAAGTGTAAAATGGAAACATAAGGTATTTAAACATCATGTACGGCTCTGTGATTCCTTTCTTTTTCAATTTGGATTGATAATAGCTTTATAAAGCATGGGGAAGATGCTTAAAAAAATAAAAATTTCACACATTTCCTGGACTAAGACTGTATAAGGAGTTCTTTTTTTGATGATCTTCCTAATATGACTTTTTTTTTAGTGCATTTTAAATAGATATTTAATTTTCTTTGACTTAAGCTGACCAGGAGCTGAGCTTCATTTACAATATTTGAGGATTCATCTGTTGATTAGCTGGATATATCACAAAGGAATCTTAGGCAGCCTAATGCATTGTTGTTTGAGGACAACACTCTGTTTTTGAGAAAATGCTAATAATTTATTGAGTTTAATTTTCCTATTTGTTATGGAATGTCTTCCGGAATGTGATGAGCCCTGTGAAGTATTTCTACATGTTTAAATCTGAATAATCTTGCTTTATCTTAGGCCTTATGAATGCTAGGTGGATGCTCCTGATTCTGTCATCAGCTCTTAGTTTTCACTTGGGTCATGGTCTCCTCAGGCTGTCCAGGCTTGCCTACATCTTGCAGTCCTGAATAGCTACAATTACAGGCCTGCAGTTTTACCCCAGCATGCATAAGCTTCTTTGTGAGTATCTATTTAGGCTATTCTAATATGTGAAGTCCTAAAAGAATCTCTTTATTTTGTACATTTTGTAGCATTTATATAGTGTCATTTGGTATAATCATTTTCTCTAAAATGTTTCCAGTGTATTAACTCAGCTATAGAATATATATGACTTCCTTGCCCTATATGAATGACATTGAAGGATTTATTTATTTTTTATTTTTTTCTCATGGAACTCAACTACACTGAGCCTTTTGTCCCATCATTCCACTGAAATTCTTTTCAAGGATATATAGTCATTACTTATTCTGTTAGTCTATTCTTAGTGACTGTCTTGACTTGTTATATAAAAACTGGTCACTGTATATTTCTGGAACACTTTTGATATCCCTCCTACTCTTGGCATCTCAAAATTCCTTTTGGTTCTTATCCATTTGCTTCATTCTTGCTATTGGGGTGATCAGGCCTTAGTCTTTGGGTTTCTCATCTCTCTTCTTTTCTGGCTGTGTGCAGTCTTAAGGCTCTCAGCCAGTCCATAGCTAAGTTATATAAGTATTGTCTAGACATGACTCTTCAATTATGTGTCCTATCAGGTTTCTTCCTTTGAATTTAGCAAATTTATTCAGGTGTCTAATCAGTATCTCTACTTGGGTATATGTGTTTGGGCAGGACAAGCTGCTTTAATAAAAGGATTCACACAGAACTCTGTTTCTCATATTAATTTTAAAACCTTTTGGTAAGAGAGTTTTTCCATCTTATAGATTCACTATAATTAGTTTTCAGCCTCTGTCATAGCCACATTCATCTTTATCAAAAGGTATGGACAAGACAATACTTTAAAATTTACTGGTTGGCTCTACCTGTCATTCCAGCTCATTGGAAAGCTGAGAAAAGATAGCTGAGAAAAGTTATAGGCCCCTTGAACTTTACAGTGAGACTGTCTCAAAGTACTTAAATGGGTGTGTGTGCCACAGCATCATATAGATGCTAGTTAGAAACTCAGTCTCTGGTTACATAAGACATTCGTGACCACTATTAAAATCCTGTACTCATTTCTATGCTTGTTAAAGCTTGAGAAGCACTGCTCTATTATCTTAAAGGTACTTAGACATGCATTCGTTTGCTGGTAAAAAGCCCTGTAAAAACATACTATATTAAACAAAATAAAATGGAAATAAGCTGTGAAGGGGTGTGAAAGTGAGCACGCGCTCCATGCACCCAGAGAGGTTGGGTATTGAGGTAGGGAATTGGGTGGGAGGGCGGCACCTGGATCTTTTTGAGAAGGGGAAATAGAATAGATTTTATGGTTGTGATGGGAGTTGGGGAGGAGTAGGAAGTAGAGGATCAGATAGGGGAGGGAGCAGAGATGGGGCTGAGGAAGGGAATATAGATAGAGACAGCTAGAACTGAGGAGCATTTGAAAATCTAGTGCAGTGGAAATGTCCTAAAATATATGGAGGCGATCCTAGTGAAGTTTCTAAATAATGGGGAAGATGGAGTCTCAACTGGCTATTTTTTGTCCCCAAATTAAGCTTCCAGTACCAAGACTAGGTTACATCCAGTTTGGATGTTGCCCAAAGGGGTCCTGTGGAAATCCCCAAACAACCCAGGCTGTTGCCAAGTCTATAGGTTGCTTTTTACAATCTGACAGCAAGGCCCCACATTGCTGAAGATAACACTCACACAACTCATTGAACATGGAGAGTACCTAATTGTTACTTATGTAGAACCTTCATCCCAGCATACTAGTAATTTTTTCTTATTTTTTTTTTCATTTCCAATGTTTCTTGCCTTAAATCTACTTGTTTTGGGTCCTTACAGATCTCTGCAAAAGTTAGGGTCATTCCAGAGATCCTGAAATTGCAGACTGAGGCAGTGTTATGGACTTTGAAGTGGGAGCGGAAGCTTGAGGTAGTGGGACAGTCTTGGTATAGACTGACTCAAAGTAGTGAGAAATGTCTATAAGGTTTTCCCACCCTTCTTTACATAAGATTTCAGCTGGGAGGCCAGAATAAGAACTTAGTTCAGGCATCAGATAGAAATCTATGGTCAGGGTGGGAAGGCAATACATACAGAGTATGACTGGCCAGGGACCCTAATTGCAGCTTCCTCCAAAGCTTGCAAAGAATTGGCTGTACATCAAGTCTGGTGCAGGGGAAGCTTTCTTCTCTGAAGCCTGCCAGGTAAAAGCCTTTGGTCAGGCAAAATAAAAAAGAAGAATAAAAAAGAAAGAATGAAACCACACGTTTTCAACCAGGAGCCAGACTCCTCAGACACTTTTTCATGATCTGCCACCTGCCATTTTGCAAATTGTTCTTTGGCCATTTCTTGCTTTATACTTTCCAGGAATTGATACTTTCTGGAAACACTAAGCTGTAGCCTGCTGTCAGTTGTTTCTTACTTGCTTGGCTTTTGCTCATGTTATTCCCTAAAAAACTGTGTTTTTCCTTTTCTTATTCTCCTGGAAAACATCTGCCAGTACTGTATGCCAATTTGCTGGTGAAGAAGCCTGTCTCTTGCTTTTTATTATGCCCTACCTCTGAGTTCCTGGGGCACATTTTGTATGTAAATGTCTCTTCTTGCACCTATTTCTTTCATTGGACAATGAGGTAATTAACAACAATGATTCTTAACTACAAAAAACGAAAACAAAAACACAACTTGAATCTCAGATGCTTGGTCCAGATTATTGTGTTATCATTGATGAGTAGTAAGTATATATTGGCAAGTGAATTTGTGCAATATGAATATTTATTTTACATTTGTAGTCTTTTATGGTGAGCCTGGTGTATTTATTTCATTTCGTGTAGGACCAACTAAACATCTAGTTCTAGTTCTCTGGACTCTGTTCACTGATAAAAGCTCTCAGAAAATCCTGGATGCTCTCTTCTCTTTGTATCAGTTCAAATTTAACCCCATCTCAGGTATCTTTCTCCAGAATCTCCTGCTCTCCAACATTTTTCCTAATCCCTTTCAGCAGAGGTTAGCACTCTTTTTCTTGTTGTTTTGGATTTTTATACACTCCTAAGTGTTTAGTTTTCTGTTGGTCTTGCATTTTATGCCGAATAATGATATGCTTATTTCATCCTATTTAATCACTATGTGTCTTAGTTAGGTTTCTATTGCTGCAGTAAACCATGACAACAAATGACTTGGGGAAGAACTCTCAGATCACATTCTATCACCAGGGGAAGTCAGGACAGGAATTCAAAGCAGGAACAAGTGGCAACAAGCTGATGCAGAGGCTGTGAAGGAGTGTTGCTTACTGGCTTACTCCCCATGGCTTGTTCAGTTTACTGTTTTATAAGACCGAGGACCAGGAGTGGTACTACCCTCTGTGGGATGGGCCCTCCCACATCAACCATTAATCAAGATAATGATGCCTAGACTTGCCTACAGACCAGTCTTTTGGAAGCATTTTCTCAGTCCAGGTTCCCTCTTCTCAGATGACCCCGGCAACAACTTCATTTCAGCTAACAGCTTTAGGACAGTATTGTGTCCAGTCGACTTCAAGCGGGCTAGCTCATGAGGTTGTGAGGATCTATGAGTAGATCCTGCATTGTCTTCACGTTTGTCATCTACTGTCATTTCAGTCAGGATCCCCACACAGTACTGATACTCAGAAAATAATCTATAAAGGAATGAGCCATGCAGGATCGATAATTGAGAACTAGAAAAAAAAAAAAAGTAACATGCAGCAAAGGGGAGGGGATGACACACAGTCACTTCAAAATATGAATAATTGCTGCAAAACTGAAAGAACCAGAATATTTCCAGCAGATGACAGCAGCTATTTGGAGAACTGGCTTCCAACTGGCTTCAGAACCTGGAAGTGAAACTTAATAAGTCTATTTTCCCCTGTGGATAGGAGCACATAGTTTTTGCTAATGCTTTAATTTATCTAAGTTATAAAACACAAGACACTTATTTTTCTTCCTTGCTAGTTTAAATCAGTTATTTGATTTCTAGATTTTTCTGAGAGTTTTGGATTAAACACAGGAAGTATTAGATTATGCTAGGTTGTTCCTACATATAAAACTTTATTTATTTAAAGATAAAATATTTCATCTTAGAGAATGGCATACCTTTGCTTTTTTTGCCTTTATCCTTTATCAACTATCTTAAGAACAAATCTGGGGCCTCAGCTTGAGAGAGAGGATATTTTAAATGCCAAAACAGTCATCTGTGGATGTGAGATTGTTCCATATATGTTTTTTTAAGCACCTAGTTCTTCTATATTTGAGTAGAAATATTCAGGAAGTAATAGCAGCTTCCTAATGAATATTCATCTTGATTTTTGTACTCTGTTTGAAGATAGAAAATCTTGTATTTTCTTGTTCTTAGTGTAATGGTCATGCCTTTTCAATACTGGATGATGCTAATAATGGTAAAGTTATTATTGAGTCCAGGCTCATGCAATAATGGGGGACAGACCACCAAAATGTATTAAATCACCAAAATCACTTCATTCCAAAATTCACCACAGGGAGAAAAAGCCTACCAGTTAACTAGGACTATAGCCAGAGTTCGGACTTCTGAAACTATGGCAAAAGGGGTGGGTTTCAAGCCCCTTTTTATAGCAAAAAGTAAGCACCAGGCATGGACTGCATGCTAGGAGTCATGTAGAAACAACTATTAAAAGTTAACTTTGTTCTGTGGAGGTTGTCAGCTCTAAGGGGCAAGGGAGTTATCATTAAAAGTTAAACCTGGCCGTTGACAGAGGAGCTGGCTGTGAAGCAGAGACCCATTGTTAGAAGGTAACCTTTAGTTGTTGACAGAGCTTTTGCTTTTTAGGTTTACAATTTTCTAATTCTATATTCCTGGACCCTCCAGTTATGTATGTTATAATCTTTATTGGAATGTGTGCTCATAGTTTTTCAAAGAGTACGGATTCAGTTTAGTCTCATTCAAAGCTGCCTTTTTATAGAAGAGAAGTTTAAATGCATACCAATATAATAAATTGTCATAATGAGTGCATTAGTGAGCCTAACACAAATATCTTAGTCAAAACTGTCTAAAACCATTTGAGTAATGGGATGTCTTAGATGGAAGGTCACCCTTCATTTATTATTACCTAAATCAGTTTAATTTCTGAGTTCCAGATCTTCACCTGGAAAATATGAATTAAAACTCCAATTTGTAAGGCTGTTTTTAGAATTAAATGAGGTCACCAGAAAAATACTTACAATCTGCCTACAACATTATGGTTATGTTAATTACTTTCCTCATTGTTATTGGGGAAAACCTGATAAAAATCAGTGTAAGAAAGGAAGGCATTGCTGGGCATGGTTGTGCAAGCCTTAATCTCAGATCTTGGGAGGCAGAGGCAGGCAGATCTCCGAGCTTGAGGCCAGCTTGGTCTGCAGACTGAGTTCCAGAACAGCCAGAGCTACACAGAGAAACCCTGTATCAAACAAAACAAAACAAATAACAACAACAACAAAAAGAAAAACTAAAGAAAAAAAAGAGAAGGAAGACATGTCTCCAAGAGTATGAGGTGGCTGGTCGTATACCACTAACAGTCAAGAAGCAGAGAGAGAAATGAATCATCCTTTTTATTTAGCCTGGGACCACAGCCTAGGGAATGGTGTGCTAGCTTTTAGGGTAGGTCTTCTTTCCTCAGTTGAACCCTTTTGAAACATCTGTCATAGAGATACCCAGAGATACATTTTCATGACTCCAAATCTAGTTAAGTTGAAATGAAGATTAACTATTAAAATTAGTTAATTTCTAGAAGCATAATATAAAGAGCAAGGCTCTGTCTCTGTAAGATCATTCTCACATACAGTGTTAAGCCCAATGATGTTCTTTCATGTTTTCATCTTCTGTCTAGTCGTTTTGTAGTCTGAAGACTGAAGAAGGTTTTCCCATTCATTCTAGGCATATTTTAGAACAAGTTGAAATTTGTAACAGCACTACATAAAGGAACTTGGACTATTGATTAAACTGACGTATCTGTTGATAGGAAAACAAAACTTAACCCTGTTTCAAAAGCCAACTGTGTTAGTTAATTATCATCAGAGTAACTTGAGAACAGGATAAATGTGGATTTTCAGTGACTTTATGCCTATTAAATCCCTCAACAAAAATTATCATTTATGAAATTTATAATCATGGTGAAAGAAATTGAAGAGCACCCCTTCAAGAGTAGAAAGATACCCCTCTTTATATATTGTTGTTAAAATGTCTATATTACCTAATGCAGTCTATATTTTCAACACATTACCTAACAAAATAACAATATAATAGAAGTAGGAAAAACAAAATCCTAAAATATACATGGAACCACAGAATCCTGAATAGTCAAATCCAACAGAACAAAACAAGAGGCACTGACTACCTAACTTAAAAATATACAACAAAGTTGTAATGATCCAAACATGAAGGGATAGACATTAAAGAAGACATGTAGGGCAATGGAACAGTATCAAAACCCTAGCAGAAAACCCGCGCATTTATAGCCAGCTGATTTTTTTTTGGATTAGGATGCTGTCTTGGGATTTCTGTTCCTGTAGTGCAACATCATGACCAAAATCAACTTGGGGAGGAAAAGGTTTATTCCACTTATATTTCCATATCACAGTTTATCATAGCGAGAATCAAGACAGGAACTTAAACAGGTTAGGAACCTGGAGGCTGGAGCCTGTTGCAGAGGCCATAGAGGAGTGCTGCTCACTGGCTTACTTTCCATGGCTGACTCGGTCTGCTTACAGCACCCAAGACTACCCAGCCCAGGTGTGGCCCTGTCCACAATGGACTGGGCCCTCCTCAGTCAGTCACTAACCTGGAAAGTTTCCTACAGGCTTGCCTGCAGCCTGATCTTAAGTATTTTTTTCAGTTGACCTTTCCACTTCAGATGACTCTAGCGTGTGTCAAGTTGACATAAACTAGCCAGCACAGGTGTTAAAAACATACACTGAGCAAAGGAGAGTTTCTGTAATAAGTGGTGCTTGGAAAAGAAATTCATATTAAGAAGAGTGAAATTAGTCTCCTATTTCTCACCTGGTTCAAAAATCAACTCTAAGTGAACTAAAGACTTGTAAGAACTGAGCTGGGCGGCAGTGGTGCACACCTTTAATCCCAGCACTCGGGAGGCAGAGCCAGGCGGGTCTCTGTGAGTTCAAGACCAGCCTGGTCTACAGAGTGAGTTTCAGGAAAGGCACCAAAACTACACAGAGAAACCCTGTCTTGAAAAACAAAAACAAAAAAAAACAACAACAAAATAACTGAAACTACTAGGAGAAGAGTTGGGGGAAATGTTTCAGGATGTTGGAATTCACAAGGTAATTTTTTTTTTTTTTTTTTTTTTTTTTTTTCGAGACAGGGTTTCTCTGTGTAGCTTTGCGCCTTTCCTGGAGCTCACTTGGTAGCCGGCTGCCTCGAACTCACAGAGATCCCCTGCCTCTGCCTCCCGAGTGCTGGGATTAAAGGCGTGCGCCACCAACGCCCGGCCTCACAAGGTAATTTTAAATAGCACACCTCCCCTCCCAAAGTACAGCAAACAAATAGAAAGTAAGAAGACAAATGGAAACAATAATTAACATGAAGGCAAAGTCTAGCAAACAAGACAACATAGTTGTGATTTATCTGACAATTGGTTAACATCCAGAATATAGATAAACTCCTAAAACATCCAGTTAAATAATAGGCAGTGGATGTAAATAAGCACCTCTCCCAATGGATACTTTCCGATGGCCAGCAAATCCTGAGAGTGATGGCACTCCTGTACTCTCAGCACTCTGGAGGTGGAGTCAGGATGGCCACAAATTTGAGAGTAGCTTGGCTTATAGATAGCATGAGGTTAGCCATGGGTATATAATTTGACTATGTCTCCCTCTACCCCTACCAAATAGAACAGAACACAAATGAAAACTAAACAATAAATATCTAAAGTCTATATGAAGACTACACAACATCAATAATCATAAGGAAATATAAAACCAAACCATAATATGATATCACCTCATCCTGTTAATTATAATAGTTATCAAAAAAGTGAAGGTAATTTATGCTGAGAGGATGCAGAGGAAAGGAAACCCTTGGATCCAGTTGGCTAGAATATAAGTTAGCATAGTCATTATGGGAAAAAGGAATAAAAAAATTGAAAATGAAGCTACAGATTCTACCCATGATTCTTTATCTAAATGAAATAAAATCAGTGTGTCAAAGATGCCTACACTTGTAGGTTTATTGACACTGTTTACAATATATAAAAAAAAAAGGTAAGTAGTCTAATTGTCCATAAAGTGATGAGTGGATAAAGTAAATATGACATATACATACAGTAGATATTTAGCCATGGAAAAGTGGGTAACCTGTGATTTATGATGACATAGATGAAACTAGAGATCATTATTTTAAGTGAAATAAACTGGGCATAGAAGAACAAGTATCTTATCTCAATCAATTGATATCCTAAATGGTTAATCTCATGGAATCTAAGGTAGACTTCTTGGGTGCCAAAGTTTGAGAGTTTTTTCCATAGTGTTTGGCCAGGTAGCTACTTTTTAACCTGTTTTAAATGACATACAATATTATTTATCTGTATTGAAACATCATACACTATCCCTGTAATATGTACAGTTTTGTGTTTTATATAGCATAGAGATAATTAATTACATATACAGGTATGCATCACTGCACTACAGTGATGTGTTTTCATACATGTATCTTTCCATGATTTCTTTATTTGTGAACATCACAAAGAGTAGTTACACAAACCGAAAATGGCTCTAATATCACTACAATGTATAGTCTCACGAGACTGCCATTGTGCTGCAGCACTGATGGGATTGGCCTTTTGTAGCACAGGATTCTGTTTGTTGAGGTCTAGCATGGGTTTATTTGTCCAGGCATTCTCAGGAGCCTCGTCTATTTCCTTAGCCTTCATCTTTTGATCTTTTAACCAAATCAGCTCTAAATCTTGAAAATAAACCTAACCAAGTAATTTTTCTTCTCCTCCCAGGTTATTGAATTAGCAGGGGGCAAGTGGCATTTAAACAGTTGTACAGATTAGTGTTACACTGGAGTAACGACTTCCAGTCTTACCTGGACCTCCCAACCGCTTTGTCATATGTCAACTTTCTCATAATGAAAATAAAATTGGAGATTGTGTAAAGGGGGAATGAAAGGATAAAGGGACCACATAACTGAAATGAACTCAAGAGTAAACAGATGTGTGTGGGAAGAATAGTCATCTCCTTGGGTACTAATACTATTTTAGTCCATCTAAACAAGATAAGTGTATTCAATGAAAGATCCATTCAGTAATTAAAAAGAATATGAAGACTGGGTTTTGAGTGGAACACATGCTTAGCATGTGTAAGAGCTTAGATTTAATCCCTAGCACAGAAAGGAAGGATGTAGGTAGAGAGAAAAAATTGAAGGAGGGAGAAGAGAGAGAAGGAAGATGACAAGAGAGAAGGAAGATGGAGAGCAGGGGTGGAAGGGTGAACAGTACATTTTACAATATGGATGTAGCTAAAAAAGTAATCCAAGAAAAAGCAGCCAGTTCCCAAATCTATGTATCATGTGATTTCATTTGTATGAATTGGTCCAATAGCCAAGAAGAAGGAGGACTGAAGAGAAGTTGGTCATAGATAGTGAATTCTTTTGGGGGGAATTGACACAATTGTTATAAAACTAGATCATGGTTATAGTTATATCATTTGTAAATATATTAAAATTGTACGTTTTAAATAGGTGGACTTTGTGGTATATAGGTTATCTATCCTAAAGCTGTTCAAAACAGAAAAAGAGAAAGGCTTCCCTTCATCTCTCTGTACATGATAACAACCCATTGTTTACTTGAGCTGAAATGCCTTTGTTCACTAGCTTTTCTTAGCACCATTCCATCGGAGCTCTGTGTCTCTGCTCTTTCTTTCTCAAAGTCTATTCTTTGAAAATTTTATACTATATACAATGTGTTTGATTATATCCATACTGCTCTTTCTACTCGAGTAGTGTCTTCTAGAATCTCCCTTATTCCCCTCCGATTTCATGTCCTTTTTTGGATTGAAGGGAATAGATACTTTCTATCTGTTCCTTTTTCTGATCCTTTAAAAAAGAATGAATTTTCTGGATTTTATCTTTAGTTTTTCCTATCCTTTAAACATACTTTTCTCTGGGATCTAGTGTAATACTTGGTTCATAATGAACATATAACTTTTTCAGATGAATGTCTAAAGTCACTGACTCCAAGGCTCATCAACTTAATTTTTTTTTTTTTTTTCCGAGACAGGGTTTCTCTGTGTAGCTTTGCGCCTTTTCCTGGAACTCACTTGGTAGTCCAGGCTGGCCTCGAACTCACAGAGATCTGCCTGCCTCTGCCTCCCAAGTGCTGGGATTAAAGGCGTGCGCCACCACCGCCCGGCATCAACTTAATTTTTAATCTGGTAAATAGATCTCTTTCAGGCTCCAGAGTTTTGTTTCTTTTCTGTTCCAAATAGTTGTCTAAGTGTTATTAGGCATCCAGGACAGTGTTTTCTTCTCATTTGCATCTGTTTATTATTCATTTCATGGAATTAGCATCTTTCTGCTTTCATTTCCCTTTTCACAACCCTTGACTCTATTCTTATTATCTCTCTCCTTCTCTTTCCACCCATATATGGTTTTATATATTCAGCCTCAGACAGGTTTCCCAAATCTTGACCTCTAGGCTCTATTCCCATTGTCTTGACTCAGTTCCCCTAAGTTCATGTCCTGATTTGAGAGCTCCTTATTGTCTTTGCTGAATCCAAGTTGTATTGACAAGTTCTTTAGTAAACACCCCGAAGCTGTCTAATCCAGTATCATAATTCAGTTTTTCCCTCTTAAGGATGCCTTGTTGTGATCTTACCCAAATTTCTTCAGGTGAAAATGCCGTTTGTCTGCATGCCTTCACATGTGCTGTTTCTATAGCTTGTAATGCCTTTCCTGTTTTGTCAAGCAGATTATTATTTAAGTTCTGTTTAAAAGTCACCTATTCATTCTTTAGTCATTTATTTATTGTCTGCTTTGTAACAGTTATTATGCTTCGTAATGAGATAGACACAAACCCTTCTCCTCACTGAACGTACAGAACAGGTCATCATTGAAGTGGTAATGAAACTCTCAATCTTCCCAGGCGGGGTTAATTAGTACTTTGATCATAGCTGCAATAGTAGCCAACGAGATACCATAGAGGAAATACCATGTTGTGAAAGCCCCACTGCTTTAGAAGTCAGTTGCCTCTTATTTATTCCAATGGGTAAGATGATTTCTTCACCTTCAAAATGATGAGAATAGTATTTAATCATGGCAGGTCATGGACTCTTGATGATAAGGAGTCTTTGTCAGAGTTGCCTAAAGCAATAAATGTGTCTACTTAATGCATTATTATACTTAGTTCCTTTTCAATAATAATTTTGATGACATCATTTAAGTTTTACTTACCTTTTATTAGAGATTTAATTGATAATATAATTATCTCTTGTTTTTTATTTGTTTTGATTTGCTTCCTAACAAAAAGACTAAGTGAATAAGGAAATGATCAGCAGGTTTATAACAATCAGGGAAAGCCTTGGATGATTTCTTGAGTAATTTGATTTGGCTGAAGTATTTGGTCTAAAGTAATAATTATAATTAATGGTGAGTGTGTAAAGGTTTTAAAAAGTGAATACATGTATTCTGAAAACATGCTGAAACTCAGTACTGTATCAGTTATAATTTTATATAATTCAATATAATATACATTACTTTAATGTCTCAAGGTCTTGTAAAATTTCCATGTCAGGCCTCAGTAAAAGCAAGAATTTTCCTTTAGAAAATCTTCTGTTGGGATTCACGGTTGAAGGCTTTAGTTTTAACTGTGTATCTTGTCTATTTTATTAAGACTACACAGCGCATAGATAGCCTTGCTTGACTCATGGTTGGTACTTACTAAATAGAGGTTTTCTCTAATGTTTTCCTATCTGCATGAAGGCACCATAGATTTCAGTTTGTGAGAAAACGCATTCACTCACATTGTATGATATCCTATTCTACCTGCACATTATTTCACTGAGATTTATATACAGGGGGAAAGCCTTACGGAACGTGGGCACTTCGATCTTCTAGCTGACAGTGCACTGAAAATGTTTACTGCTTTCAAGGGATTATCATTTATTTAAGTTGTAGCTAATGTCTACCATGAATTTTTTAAAATATAAAATTATGGAAATTGAAGCTTTCCAGATACAGGAATTTTAAAATACTTGGTAATATAAATTGAAGAACAAAATATGATGTGCTAAAATTCTCCAGGATGTAGAGCTCTGCTCTGGCTGGAAGAATTTATTACTGACTTCTGTTAAGGCCATCAAGATTTATCAGGTATTGTCACAGCAAAGTGGGTAAGATGGAAAACGGAAAAGTTTTCTAAAAGTATTGCATTGTGACAGCCTTTCTTTTTAAAGCTGGCTTTCTTTTATTGACATAGATTGAAGTTACTTTAAAATGACGCTTAAAAACCAGTAGATAAAAGTCACATATGTCCAACTCATTTGACAATAGATGTTAATTCATTTCCATTATAGTATTTAGGGTACTTATATCCATACCACTGATTTCAGTAATTAATGTTGTCTGAAACTATCTTACTCGAGTAAAACAACACCCATGAAACTATCTATATTAATAATTCAGCATGAGCTTAATGAGTTCATTCAGACAAATTTATATTTTTCTTATACATGATTAATTTAAATTTTTTTTTCCTCACTTTGATTACAGACCCCTTTCTTTTTTTTTTTTTTTTTTTTTTTTTTTTTTGATTTTTCAAGACAGGGTTTCTCTGTGTAGCTTTGCGCCTTTCCTGGGACTCACTTGGTAGCCCAGGCTGGCCTCGAACTCACAGAGATCCGCCTGGCTCTGCCTCCCGAGTGCTGGGATTAAAGGCGTGCGCCACCACAGCCCGGCTACAGACCCCTTTCTAATCTGACTACTCTTTCTTGTGGTAGGCAACTGCCACTGTGCTCTGTCTCCATTACTGGGTTTGAACATGATAGAGAGAATGAAAGGACTCTGAGCGTTGTATGTGAAGGGACAAGGTAGCCTGCCCCGAGGACTCTGGGGTTGTGTGTCATGTAGTAACACAGAAGGAGCATTGCGTTCTTCCACAGCGCACCATCTACAGAAGCTGGGCTCTGAACAGCCCTCGGGAATTGTGCTGTTCACTAGCTCTGCTCACTAGCTGGGTAGAAGATAATCTGCTCAATCACACGTCAGTTTGTCAATTTTTGTTTATTTTCACATTTGTATTTTCCAAGGAGTCAGGAGAATTCTCCATGGAAACATCTTAAGTTTTTTGGTTCATACACTTTCTCAAGGTGAATATTCAATAATTATTATTAGAAAATATTTTAATCTTGTGTTAGATTATCTACCCATCCATTTACTGTACATTAATTGCCTGATTAACTTCCTATACTTTCTCTAAAGAGAATTAAACTTTAAATCTGATGTAATTTGCATGTGGAAAATAGTAATCAGATTCTTTCATGTTACACTGTACAATTAGTGAATGAATATAAACTCTACCTTACTGGGTTTTTTTCTTAATACTTCATTTTTAGTTAACTCACATTGGTTTCTTCTAATGCATGTGTTACCTGATGAAGTCACTGATAACAGTGAATAAGTTAGTTATTGATGCTTACGTATGTTTACTTCTCGGATTTCAGAAACCTTTTCAATTTTGTTACCATAACAGAGAGTATCTATTCCCTATCTTAAAATTGGAAATAGCATTTTTATGTTCTTTTATGTAGATTGTTCTGATGCATAAAACTTGTTGTGTGTATAACCACATATATGGTGGGGGGGGCGTTGTATGTGCATAAGAAAAAGAAAACTACAAAATTTATAGATAAATGAATTGAGCTCAGAACAGTTATTGTGAGTGAGGTAACATAGACCAGAAATACAAATATCAAATGTTTTCTCTTATTTTTGTATCTCAACCTTGAATCTTCAGATATGTGTATTCTACTTGGAATACCCATAGAAGTCGGGAAATGAATAAGGGCCCATAGGGTCAGTATTTCAAGGGAGAGGAGATAAACATAATAGTATATGGTGGAATAATGGAGCAGGAGAGGGCAAACGGAAAGTGGGTTAGGAGAACAGGGTAGAACAGGGAGTGCAGGGAGGAATAAAAGACATTTAGAAAAAGTCATATGGAAACCTACTACTGTAGAAGATGCCATTTTTGAGGAACTAGTCACCTTGTTTTTGAGAAGGTTAACTTAGGGTCGTTGGGACTTGCTGATTAAGCTAGACCTGCTGACTAGTGAGCTCCAGCTCTCTGACTGTCTCTGTCTCCTTTACACGACTGTAACAAGTGTACATCTCTTCTCCTAGCTTTTTATACAGCTGATGGAGATCAAATTCAAGTTCTCATGCTTTCAGAACAAGTACTTCACTGTTTGAGCCAACTCCCATGCCTTGGTGAAGGAGTTTCTAAAAAGACGTGGAATTGGTTGATTTGGAAAAGCCCATTATACCTACAGAGTAGTTTTAGCATCAGCCTTTGTAATTTGGTCAAACAATGGAAAAACCAAGAAATCTGTAAACATTGAATTTCAGAGCTACCAATAACTTTTTAAAGCCAGATGGTCTCTATAGTGAAAGAATTTTAGTACTTAGTGATTGTGTTCCACAAGTGTGATATGTGGGTGTGTTTAAACATAGGTACGTATATGCACACGGCTGTGTGTATATGAGTGGGGGTGCCAGAAAACCATAATGGATGTCTTCCACTATTGTTCTCTACCTTGTCTTTTTTTTTTTTTTTTTTGTGGTTTTTCGAGACAGGGTTTCTCTGTGTAGCTTTGCGCCTTTCCTAGAGCTCACTTGGTAGCCCAGGCTGGCCTCGAACTCACAGAGATCCGCCTGCCTCTGCCTCCCGAGTGCTGGGATTAAAGGCGTGCGCCACCAACGCCCGGCTCTACCTTGTCTTTTGAGGCAGGATATCTCACTCAGTCTGGAGTTCTCTGACTTTGCTAAACTGGCTGTCTACAGATCCTCCTTCATCTTTCCATCTCCCCCTCCCCCAGCTGGGATGACATACATGTTTAGGGCAATGATATTTATGTGATTGCAGGGGATTCCAGCTTGGGTTCTTATGCTTGTTCAGTAGTTGTTTTGTCCACTAAGCCATCTCCCCAGCCCCTACACAGTGTCTTTGTAGAGGTACATTGTGTCTTCTCAAGAAGTATTTCTCGGTCTTCCCAAACACAGGCTCACGCCATTAGTTTGAATATCTTTGGAATCTTACTGGACACAGGACTAAGTCCATTGCTATGTAAATGACTTTAAATATGCTAGTAATTCCTGACATCTGAAAAAATGTGTGATTATTTTTTTTCTTCAAAGAGTTAGATAATAGCATTTTCCACCAATGAGACTAATAGCTAGCTGTTTGATTAGAAGCATACTCCCCCAGGCCCTAGTAGTCTACTTCCCATGGAGCATTGCTTTATATGGAGACTCCAGGAGAAGGTGCTTGGAGATTATTGGTTTCCTTTGGGGATTCCCTCCTTTTATTAAACATAGATTCTTTTCTCATACAATACACTCTGAATACAATTTCCCCTCCCTCTACTCATCCCACTTCCTCTCCCATCTGGATCCACTCCCTGTCTGTCTCACATTAGAAAAGAACACACTTCTGAGAGATAACAACAAAACAGAACAAAATAAAATTTATAATAAGATAAAAAATGTTTGGTGATTTTTTTTTAAAAGTACCTTTTATGTATGTGTTCTGAAATGAGTGATACTACTCTGTCTTCATGTTTTCTTAACCAAATGCTGTTGTGAAGATGCTCTTTAAGTGATAATAGATCCAGTAGTTTATAAATAGAAGAATGCTAATGTGCATAGTTCCTTCTTTGGATTTTAAAAGTTTTGATAAGATATTCATATTTAAAAATGTACAGATATGTAATTAACAAATTAAACTTATCTTTACAAACTTTTTCCTATGTGATTTAGTTTTCAATTCCTAGTATATTACTGATTACGCTTTTTCAGCCCAAAGTTACTAATTTGGCTTTTTTAAAATTAATTTTATAGAATATAAATAGCTATTTTCTTTTTATTTTTGTTAATATTCATATGAATATTCTTGAGTTACAGGCCAATTTGTGAATAATTTTATATTTTTATGAATTTTCTGCTACATAATAAAATTATTCTGCAATTGCTTTAGTAGACATTGGATTTGATTTCACTATATGTAGTATACTGAAATTTATTGTTGCCTAATTTAGTAATAATTTTATCATAGGAAGTTAAAATCTCTTATAATTTTAATTGTTATCAAGAAGAATGACATCATTTAATTTGACAGAAAATGTAGAAAGATGGATTAATGACAAATTAGTAATTTACCACCTTTGCATAAAACTGAAGCATA
The DNA here is from genome assembly GCF_004664715.2 of Peromyscus leucopus. Lineage (NCBI taxonomy): Eukaryota > Metazoa > Chordata > Mammalia > Rodentia > Cricetidae > Peromyscus > Peromyscus leucopus. The sequence goes on from NC_051068.1 coordinate 63,413,007, forward strand.
CGGTATTAGAAGGATTGATGGCACAAAAGGTTAACAAATTTTAGCAGCTTTCATTAGCTTTACACCATCATATGTTTGTGGTACTGACTGAAATAGGCTTTATAGCAAATCTCAGTCTAGGGAACTAATTACTTGTGCCGATTGCCGCACTGATGAATAGACCCTCATTGTATCATTCCCCTGAAGACAAGGAGCAGCCTGTGATTCACGACTGCATCCTAGCTGATATTTGATAATAATTTTAACAGATAAATGTAGGAAGGCAGAATGATGAAGTGCCTATCCAAGCTCCATGACTATCGAAGCCATGTACATAACCATCTGTGTACTGCCTCTTTCCTTCTCAACTAAGGGGAATTTTATTTCATTAACTGAATTCAAGCAACTGTTGTCTTTTGCTTGTATATCTAGTTTGTATATATCTTAAATTTATTTTTAAATTGTATTATTGTATTAGTTTTTATTGAAAGTTTAGGTACCAAAGCAATGAAGTAAAGAAAGAGCAAATGAGTTTTAGTTTCATTTTTTGAGGACTACAATGCTCACACATTTTTGTGTTTCATTTTGGTATCATTGTTCCTTCTCAGGCATGACCAAAGTCAACAAAGGAAGTATTTGATGTTCTTATTGTCTCTTTTATATTCTCTGAAAAGGTTATTGGATTCCTGCTACTTTTAAAATATTTTCTTTAAATAATGTACTGTTTGTTGTCTCTGCTTTTACAACTTAATTTTTAACCATTCAAAAAATACTTGTTACAAATCTATTTTTGTAGATGGTGTCTTTAAAACATCAAAACAAGGTTGGCTTTATTTGGGTATTTTGGGATAGTCAGCTGGTAAAGAGTATTAATTTGTCAAAGCGGACAGGTACAGTTTTATTAGCTCATGAAATACAAGTAAGATTTTATTTTTTTATTAGTCATTCCTGGAGAAGTTTTAATTATGAATATGTTTTTATTTCATTTTTGAAACTTACATGTTTTCGTGCTTTCATGCTTACATGTTCACATCTTTAGTGAATAAATATATCCTCCAGAGATTTTTTTTTTTCTCCATGCAACTGAAATAAACCTCTATATTAGTATTTTCCTTATAAGATATTTTCCAGCATGCTAGGACTTGAGTATTTAACAGCAGAGAAAGTTGACATTTATGTGTTGCCATATAAAAGATCTATGTAATTGGGGAAAATATCATAGAACTTGAATTTTAAAAAATAAATTTCCAAAAGTATGCTTTCAATATAGTAATTATTGCACATCATATAGCATGTAGTTTTTAATTAAATAGAATAACAGGCTACATAAAACAGAAATTCAATCTGATTTGCCTGAAAATAGATTGCTATTTCACTCTACAAGAATGGTTTATTTAAAAACAGCAAATGGAGAAGAAATGCATTTTCTTGTGTTATTCTAAGCCTCAGGGGCTAAATGTAATGAATATTTTAAGAGATTATTTTAATTAAATTCCTGCACATCTAAACAGAGTAATATTTTATTATCACATACATAACCATGTAACTGAGATATTCATTAAAGTTAACACTTTCTGGACCAAGAATTCATCGTATGATTTACTGACCTTGTGCAAAAAGGCACAAATTAGGAAGAAAAATGAAGGGGGACAGACTTTGATTAATATAGGTAATGCTATACCATATTTATAATAGCCTTTTCCCTATTCTGGTTTATAAATGCAGCCACAGAGAAAGGTGCCCTGCTGAGGCTGAAATGAGGCTGAAATCAGAGCACATGCCACTAGAGTGTGGGGAAACTGATCACACTGTCAGCAATTCATTTCAAAATGATGTATTCAGTGCTCACTTCACCTTCCAGGAAAAGGAGAAGGGGTTCTTTAGACTAGAAGGTGATACTGTTATTTTCAAGGACATACCTAAGTTAAAGATTGCAGAAGGGCAGTGTGAGATGGAGGGAGAATTAAGAGGAAGGAGGGGAAGAGGCAGAGCAAACAAGGAGATCTCTATGCAGAAAGGCAGTGCTTCCACGCTGTTTGATAATTGCTAACATATGTGGCGTCTCTGTTTCATTGTAGTCGTCCTCGTGAGTTCTGGCGCCTTGACTACTGGGAAGATGACTTGAGGCGCCGGCGACGATTTGTGCGTAACCCTCTAGGATCGACACATCCTGAAGCGACACTAAAAACAGCCGTGGAACATGGTCAGTGTTTAAACCATTCCTTGCCAATAGCAGCAGGTACAGTACTTGGTGCAGAAAAACATAGCTTCTTAATAACAAGGCACAGCAGAATTGTCCAACACCGAATTTCACAGTGTCTTACTCCACAAGGGGGAGAGGGATGCACTTTGTGTAGGATCCCATGAAATTATGGTGTCAAGTGTATTTATTTGTTACAGTACACATACAAAACTTAGGTAACATAAACGCATTGTTTCAAAGCACAAGGTTAAAGTATTTGTCCTTTTTAGCAACACATTCAGCTTTGAATAAATGAATCCTGCCAGCCTAACTTAAATCCATGAGCATAAAAAAACATGTAATTTACAAACCATATAGGTTTCTAGGTTTTGTCCTTTAAGTACAGTTCTCCTCCAGCAGTGCTATGATAATAAATGTCCAAGTGCCTCGGTACTTGCTGAACCTTGATTTGCAGTTGTGATTGATGGCTCATGGACAAGAGAATAGACATCATTTTCATATGTTTCTATTCTGTACCATCTTGTTTCCAGAGCTTAACAAAACACTCCCCCTTTTTTAATGATGGTGATTCAATTTACGTAGAAGTCTGGTAACTGAAACAACCAGAAAAGGTCTCTTGCACTGAAAATGTACTTTGTTTAATCAGACAACATCACTTGTGATTTTATGAAGTTCTAAAAGCCAGTTAAAATATTAAGGGGAAATGCCCCTCTCTACATTACAATTACTTTGTTTATGCTAAATATAAATTGGTTAAGGTGGATGCAGTCTACCTTCTCATTAGGATATTAGCTGAATATGCTGTAGTTTTTGATTAAATGGCAATGCATGCCACAAATAAATGTTCAATTATAGTCAGTAAAGATATTAAGAATTTTCTTTGATTTCTATTGTTTTTAATTGAAACGAAAAAATTCCATGTGTTTATGTGGTACCATGTCATGTTTCAATGCAGGTGATGATATTAAGAATTTAGATTAAAAATCTGCAGTCTTGGGTTTGGCCTCAGTCAGGTCGTTTAACCTCTTGCACTCATCCTTAAAGAGCCATTTCTGGAAGAAAATGTCCACAATATGTCATCAGATATAACACCAAATGTGACATCAGTCTGTTAAAATAAATGATCACACCAAGAATAGTCAATAACAAAGTGATCTAAAAGCAGTAATAGTCTCGGGGCCTATGTCTTCAACTCCAGGGGGTGGGGAAGGAGAAGTAATGAAGAATTAATTAGCCTACTTTGCTGTGAGGGTTCATATTCTTTTTGTGTGGTGGTATAGATTTCAGAGTTATGTATTTTGTCTTTTAAATTTTTTGGTTAATGATACTTTTCTCTGTTGGGTGTGTTTAAAAATTGAAATTTAATAATATTTTTTCTATTCTAAACTCTTATTTAACAGTAAGTTGTAAGTTCTGGTGTATGGTTACAAGAATATATTGTTTCCTTTTACATCAGGAAGGCTAGGATTTCTGTTATAAAATTGTACGTTGGAAGCTGATTTTCTTTTATCCTGAAATACCAGTGACTGAATTCAAAATGCAGTAGTATAGGTTAAATATAGAAGTCATTTAATTATATTCCTATAAAAATAGTACATTTTACAATTTTGAAGTATTATGTGATTCTTACTGGATAAATATTAATTATTGTTGAACTTCACCTTTTAAAATAAAATGCTAACTTTCTAAATTCTAAGCACCTGCAGTAATACTTATTAGTAATGCCTAATTAAGATTTTTGGACCTATTTAGACATAGATATCATTGTACTTCTTCTAGGTAGTAATTAAATATTAATACAATGTTTTGATTGTGAATATTTTATTGAATCAAAGGTATTTTATGTGATTCTCTTATTTACAAATCTCTCATATAAATTCTATGATTAACCGTAAAAATGCATGAAGCATTTATTTCAAAACAATAGTCAACTGTGTGTACCTCATCAGTCTTATAATTAAGGATACGAATTATGTCTAATACAATACATTTATTAGTTACATGTTAAATGCCTATTTAGTACAATCTTTTGTAAAACTATAAAAGCTACACTTTATTCTTTGTGTGTTTGTGTTACTTTAAATGACAAAGCACATGATTCTGAAATTCAACATACAGATTGTACTGTATTTGTTGTTAGCATAATTTATGCTAATATATTATAAGCAAAGAGCTTAATTTTTAACTGGATTTTATTAAATCAAATAACTTATCAAGCTGACATTCGGTCTTGATCTTGTGTTAACTATGAAATATAGTCTTTGAATACATCCTAAAACACAATGAAAGCTATCAAACATGATAGGACTAAATTATTTCAAATAAAACAGTTTTTCTGATTAAAAGCAATTGGAGCTATAGGTAAACATGGCTACATACTGTAGAGTTCAGTATTGAATTTAAAAATAGATAGTTCTGTAGCTACTATGTGGGTGTTATATGTATGACTTCTTTTACTTATAACTAATTTAACTAAGTAGACAATCATTTTAAAAATCCAGAATCTTAGAACATCTTGAGTTGTATTATCATTACTAAAGAAAGGCATCTGAATCAAATTGCCATTGGATATTAGTGATGTATTTTGGTAGTGTGAGCCGTCTTTTTTATAGATTGATTTGGTTTGAAGGAAAGCCTCTGGTGTAAAGGTGGCAGAGTAAATACCTGAAGAGTGATGTTCTCTGTTGGTGCGATCAATACCAGCCCCATGACTCTACTTCTGGCTACCTTCTAGTTAAAAACAAATTTTTTAATTCTGACAATTTAATTGCCCTTCCCAAGTTCACATTAACTTGCTTGGGGAAAAGAGCTTTAAGTAATTTTTCAAGCAGAGACCCTCCAAAGTGGCTATTTATAAAAGTCGTGTTATAATGGGAGATTCTTTTAACTTTGCAGAAACAGAATCGTGTTTTAAAATTAAAAATTTTATCTTATCAGTAAATATTGTTTGTGGATATTAGCATTATCAAGAAAAGATGAGCATTGGATTCTTCGGGACATTTTCTTCTATTTACAGTTTTAAAATTTGTTATAAATCTGTCATAATGGTTCCTCACATATTCCCAATGCATGGAGTCCTATGTGGCAGTTATATTATGATCAGAGTGTTTTAGATCTAGAAGAATCCTAAGGCTCAAGTCTAGTCTAACATTTTCTTTAAAGATAAAGAAACTGAGGTAAGAAAGGGCTAATATAATTTTTGGCATGTACAGGACTAAAGCCTAGGTTAACTGAGGACTGGTTGGATTTTCATGTCGGTGTGCATTGTTTTCAAAATGTTATTGTTAGATATAATGTATGTTTTATCCTCAAAGCCATGTAAAATATGTTTAAATGGTAATTTTCTTTAATTCAATTGTTAAAACTGTTTAACACCAGAATCTGATTTAATTCAAGACATTTTTATTTTGTAAAGAGTGTACATGATGATGGAAATATTTAAGGAGTATTTAACATAGCTTTAAGAGTATGTTGTTAATGTATAGAATGTTATTAATATCCAGTTTGGATTCCTAAGGTTGTCAAATTATGGAAAGATCCTAAATCAGACCATTTTTTCTGGTGGTTTCAGCAATATTATTTACTTTTGTTCCCTCTATAGGATCAGTGTGCACTAGGTTCCATATCTAAAACTTTCAGGGAACCCATTATCATTAGGATATGTGCTTGGATTTAAAAAAAAAAATCATCTTTTGTACTCTCAGTTTTTCTAGAGTGTATATATTTTATTGGCTCGAAACCCTAAGGAAATTACCTATAGAGAGGGTCTGATTAAATCAAGATAATAGTTGACTGAGATGCTCTTTATATGTCCCTGTTCAGAGTACAGTTTCAGCATTTACCTTACACCACATTTCATGGATGCCCGTATTCATGTTATGTTTGTTTGATGTCATACCGCTAGTCCATGTGTAATTTTGTTTTCTGAAACAAAGTAGCTCTTTCTGAACACATAAACATCTTTCTCTGCAACTTGGACTACTGAAGACTCCTGTTTCCTGCTCAGTGGATGTTTGAAAGGGAATTTATATCTTATAGGTAAACACTTTCCTGTGTTTATAGTTATATATTTTAATTTTACTTACCTGCTCTGTGTTGTATAGATACATAACTTCATGCCTTCCTCTTACTCTCAAGGACATGAATCTTGTATTTTGAGGGCCAGCCTCTCTTTTAGGCTTCACTTAGCTTCAGTGAAGTAAAGATATTTTAATGACATAACTTTGGATAAACTTCTTTAATTCTGTGTAACAATGTAGTTAATTACTAAGTTAGCTTAAATATTAAAATAAAATATGGCATTAGATAAATATAGTCACTTAAATTATTAAAATGTGAACAGTGATATTGTTCATTAAAAATTTTAGTGGTGAAATTACCTGACTTGCACTTTAAATTTGAACCAAAAGTATGTTCTTAACTTCATCCAATTAGGCTTTTAGACTTCAGAATAATTGACACTTATTTATAATTGTTGATTGACTAAAAAAGCAAATGAAAGGTAAAACTAGATCTTTCCCTAGAACATATAAACATGATAATTATCTTTTATTTTATGCTTGGGAAAGTTTTGTTCTAATTTTGAAGGAAAAAAAAGTTCTTTAGCAGAAGGCTATTAGGCCACTGAGAATTGAGCACCAGAGCATGTGGTGTGTATTAGAGTACTGTTGGTAATTTTACTGCTGCTAGCTTAAAATCCTCAAGGGGGAGTTAATTACAGGAAAGCCATTCTAAATATCAGTAAGCTGCATATTTTCTATGACAAGAGGTTTTTCAGTTGAGATTGAACAATTCCAGAATCTGGGCTTGTAAAAATAAGTAAATAAATAAATTAAAGTGGATGTTTGTATGCATTTAGTACACTTTATTACAGAATTTTTTTCATGAAACTATTTAATTCAAAAGTTACTTTGTTTTAGTATGAGTCAGCATGATGAGAACACATTTAAAAACTTTTAAATCCCAATTGGGAGGGATAACACATTATATTTTTAGTGGCCGTTTAAATGAATGAATTTATTTATGGAGCCATTTCAAACCACTGCATATTGCTACCAAGAACTGTGTTTTTTTGTAAATATTTGCAGATTAAACAGTTTTCTCTTTCAAATAAGCTTGGTGTACTTCAGGCTCTGTATGGCAGTTATCTTATAGGACGTAGTGAATGCGATGCTCATGTTTGATATCAACCAAATTTAGGTTTGGTTTTTTTTTTTTTTTTGCTTGTAAACCAAGTAGGTTTTAAATTCAGTATGAGAAGCAAACAACTAGTAAATTAAAAAGACATTCACATTTGCACTGTGATTTTTCTTTTCTTTTGCTCTCTTCTGTCCAAGAGCTGGTGCACCATAGGGGCTTGACCTCCGAGTCTGCCACCCCGAGGCCTGTCTCTGTGTCTTGATTGCAGCTATCATGCTCTTTTTACCTTAGGCGAATTAGAGATCTTCTCTGGGCTGTTTGCTTATCTGAAACTGAGGAATTAGAGGGTTTCTAAGAACTAAATGAGTTAAATATGGAAAATATTTTGATCACTCTGTAGCATATGGTAAGTGCTATGTAATATTATCCTTATTTGCAATATTTTTGCTTTGAAGAGAGTTATAAATCAAGAAAATGAAGAGACTGTAGCACACCAATTCTGTACCAAAACCTAACTGGTGAATGAAAATGTCTTATAATTTAATGTGTAAGGAAAGCGTAGATGCTTTCTTTTGGATTTCTTACTGGTCAGGTTTTTTTGTTTGTTTGTTTTGTTTTTGTTTTTTGTCAAGTTGCTTATATGCTTGGAAGATCTTGTTTGGATTAAGACAGTTTTTATTCTAGTATAGGGAATTTATATTACTTAATGTAATCTATGTTAAAGAACCCTAGTACTGTTTTTTTCTAAAATGGTAATAATTAATTGGTATAATTTCTTATAGGTTTTAAAAATATAAAATAATTTAAATATTAAGTGTTTAATATTACATTTTCAAATATTTACAGAGATATCCATATTTGTGTAATTTACTATGCTATATTGCAGAGATGGAAAAAATGCATTCAAAGCTAAATACAAAACATTTCTTCCCATGACTTCCTTATTAAATATAAAAGCCCTATATTCCATTTAGTGCCATAAATGCTGCATGTTAATGATATACATGATTAATTCACAATAAATATGAAATAAAACGTCACTCTAAACCAGTGGTTTTCAACCTTCCTAATGCTGGAACCCTTTATTACAGTCCTTCATGTTGTGGTGACCCCCAATCATAAAATTATTTCGTTGCTACTTCATAACTGTAATTTTGCTACTGTTATGAATTATAATGTAAATATCTGATATGCAGGATAGCTGATATGCAACCCCCAAAGGGGTCGCAATCCATAGGTTGTGAAACGCCACTCTAAACCAAGGCTTGATTCTTTTGAGTTTGAGCTTTATGCTGGGTAGAAACCGTGGTGGGGCAAAAGCCTCACCATCGGATTTCCATATTAGTAGTCCAGGCCTGGGTGGGTCAGGTGCTTCACCTCCCTAGCAGGAAACAGTTTCCTGAAACTTTCCTTTCTGTGACACGATTCAAAGAAATGGAAGGTTAGGAAAGACGCACCGTTCTTTGAGCTTTTTCTGGAGCAAACTGCCCGCGGGAGCACCAGAGTGACTCTGGAGAGAAAGCCAAGTCGAGCTTGGGTGCTAGCCTTCCAGCTGCAAACTGGCTTCTTTCTTTGGTTCCATTGCCCCTCCTTCCCTGGCCTTGCTGCCTGGTCCTGAGGCCTCAGGAGGCTCTTTGCCCAGAAGCCTCTCAGCCTACTGTTGTGTTATGATTGCCCCCGGGGTGTCTTAGCCCTTTAGTTTAAACAGCAGAGGAGGGAGCTAGGAACCTCTGCTTGCTTGCTTGCTACAGCGCCTCTCTCTCAATATTTGTGTTTGTGTTCTGGGCACAGGAGATGTGTGAAAATGTGGGCGAGAAGGAGGAGGAGGGAATGAAGAACGGAATGCAGCTGCTGGAACTTTATTAGTGTCCCATAGGGCTTTGGGGTTTGGGCCTCCATTCTTATTGGCTGGTGTTCTCCCCCAAGCACTGACCACCCTTCTGACACTCCCTGGCCCTTTCCAAATACTTGCCAGTGTAATATATTCAGAGGAATGAATGGCTCCTCATTATTTTTCCATGTTAAATAATCATTGTTTCCTAGACTAGGTTCTGCTTTTTCCCACTAAAGAACAAATTGGGGGGAGGGGAGGCTGCTTTGGAATCCTTTCCTGCCGTAACTATAAGTAAATAAATGGCCGGGTGAGCAGTGCAAGGGTCAGATTTAATGGGATTAAGGTGCTTGTTCAGGGTAACATTACACTAGCTTGGGGAATCGAGTTTGTCAGAAGGAGCGTGTGTGCCATCCTGGTCACTTCACCCACGGTGGGTGACTGTATAAAAGACTGTATTGGCCATCTCTGGCTTCCTACCCTTCCTGTAGCCCTACCATCTTCCCGAGTGTTCCTCCACTGCTGATGGACAGCTTTGTTTCCTTTTCATTTCAGCCGCAGATGAAGACATCCTTGCTAAAGGAAAACAGTCCATCAAGAGTCAGGCTTTAGGAAATCAGAACTCAGAAAACGACGCCCTCCTGGAAGGCGACGAGGATACTCTGTCATCCGTGGATGAGAAAGATTTAGAGAATCTTGCCGGTAATTCAGTGGCTGCACAGATATTTCATCTGGCTCTGGGACAATGAGCATCTAATTACTTACTTTTTCAGCTGTGACCACTGGGACTACCAAGCCCACATCCACAATTATATTAACTAGAAATTGGTTTTGTTCTTTCCAGTGTTTCTCCCTTCATCTGCTATAATTCCTCTGATTTTTTTATTCTCCCCAGTCCTTTGATCTTCCTGATCTTTTTCTTTTATATATAATTTTCACTGAGACAAAAAAAAAAAAAAAAAAATTAAAAGCAGCTACAGCCGAATTGCTTCATGCATCCTTGGGAAGTTACCATACTCTATAAAACAAAGATTATAAGTGAAATTCTGCCAACTATTTTTGTAAACAAAGCTTGGAGGCTGTTTGCCTTAAATATAGCCTCTTAGGGAAATATTGTATGTATTTAAGACATTCCAAAAGTGAGCCCCAAGAATTCCATGGGATTTATGCAGTTTGGATAATATAGGAATTTTGATTTATATTTAGCAGATTTTTAGTTTATTTTCCTCATGGAAAAAAAAATTCACTTGTTTGGCTTGAGGTCATTCATTAGATGACATTTTACCTTTAGTGTCTGTGATTGTGTTTATTATTATTAATTTGTATTTCTTGAGGAAAAAAGCACATAGTTTTTATGTGTGAAAATCGCATAGTTTGCTTTGCAATGAATTTAAGAGGAAAGGCATTTGAAAGCTTTCTTTTGGCGATATACCTCCAGCCTTGTGCTTCCATGTAATGCAAACTGATAGTGAAAAACAAAGCTAGAAGCTGCTTCCCTGCTTTGATGACTGCAGACCTCTCAAAGTAGAATAAAATTAATTGGAGTGTGCCTGTTAAGGGGTCTGTAGTGGGAATGGAGGTTAAGGAGGAGACTGCTGTTCTGGTCTTTTCCTTCACACTCACTTATCCATCTCCTTCTTTATTTTACCCCTATTCTTATGACTAACGATATGTTCTCACAGTAATAGAGGTGAAAGGGAGTTTAATTATATAATCTTGACAATGGCAATGGGATTAAGAAGTAATCCACGCTAATAAAGTGGTATGGGTTAGAAATGAAGTGGAAATTGTCAGGGGTCTTCTGTAGAACCTAGGCTGCACCAGTTTCTGCAGCTGTCTGCTTACCCTGTAATTGAATGTCTGAGAATGATTGAAAAAATGTTATTTCTTCTCTGGATTACATGCTAATGTACAGAGGGCAAAAGGAGACAGCAAAAGAACACATAGCTGCTTATTTCATCCATTTACAGGGATGAGCTTTGGGAAATCATGGCTGTTCTGAAGCTATCTGCTCCCCATCTGCAAACACAATGCATTTGTACATTGGGAATAGAGGGCAAAACCTGCTCTGATCTCCGCAGAGCATCCCTTCCATTGTCCTACTGGCACACATTAAGATTGATGTGAGATTAAGGACCATCACACTTCAGGCAATCGATGGAAATGTCAATTCATCTGGATTTTGAAACACTTATTCACCCATTGACCACCTGAATAGGTGCACCTTGTTTATAGGCACTATATTAATTCAGAATTAAAAATGCCACTCTTCTCTTTGGCTGTTTTCTTGTACAGGATTGTACAATGAGAAATTGTTGTAGGATTTCAAATTCTTTCTGAATCTATCTCTGAATATATGTACATGTATATATATACATATACATGTATGTATATGTTTGTTTTATATAATTATTTCCAGTTCTTATTTTAGGGTTAGCTATAAGGTACCTTATGCTGTTCTGTCTATAGTGCATCTATTGTTTTCAGTAGCAGTCTGATTTGTCTCTTTGATAAGCCCTGTGGAGATTTGATTATTCCAATAAAAATTCATTCACTTGGAAACCCACCCTCCAGCTGTTTACTCCCAGAGTCCCTGGACTACACTAATATTAGATTTGGAGGCACTGAGCAATATTTAACAGCGGAAAGGACACTTTGAGAAGAAATATTTGTATCAGTCTGTATGTGGGGAAAGTTGCCATGGACGAGATTTTGTATGAAGCTGGTAGAGAATCTTTTTCAGAGAAGATGGTTTATCAGAGGATTTCCAAACACTTCTCTCATAAAGCTAGTACTCTTTGTGTCCATGCCTCAGCCAAGCTCTAAAGTCACCTCTGGCCTTGGGAGCCTATTGAGGCCTCCTTGCCCCTGGTTGTTATTCCACGTTGTTGGTAGCCTGAGGCTGCCTTTTCAAATGGAACGTGGATGTACTTATTTAAGCCTCCCTCTTACCTAGAGATTAGACCAACCTTTTACACACTCCCTGTAAGATAATTGCTTCTCAGTTTACCATTATTGTTAACTGCCCGTTATAAATCTTACAGTATGAGAATCCAGACTTTGTATCTTCAGAGATAGCTTTTGTATGGACATAATATAGAAGTACAGAGGTCAGCAATGCTGTACCTAGAAGTAAGAATTTTTAAAAATTAAATATTATCCCTGGACAAATTTAAGTTTTGAAAAATGTCATTCCAACTCATGTGGCTTCTCTCTTTCTCTTGGCAGGTCCTGTTAGCCTGAGCACACCAGCTCAGCTTGTGGCCCCCTCTGTTGTGGTAAAAGGCACTCTCTCTGTCACCTCCTCTGAACTGTATTTTGAGGTGGATGAAGAGGATCCCAACTTCAAGAAAATTGATCCAAAGGTGAGAAGATGAAGAGGGAAGGGGGGTTAATTTTTCTTATTATGGGATAGTGTGTTCTATTAAGTAAGATTGGTTTTGATAAAAATCTTACAAGCTTAGTTCAGAACTCTTGCTGAATTGCCTCTGCTTACTACAAGGCTTAAGACTCTTTTACCATCTAGTTAGATTATTGAAGTTCATTTAAATTCAAAAACAATTTCCACTTAATTGCATTTATCATTAGTTCTTTGAGGGAAGAGACCTCAGGGAACATTGTTCATAAATATATTCTGCCTCAAAGGGTTCAGCGTGAATTAAACACCAAAAATTCAGTGAGCTTGAGAGTCGAATTGTTTTGTTTAGCCCGTATATTTTCTGGATATAATACCAATATATCATTACCCTTGCTTTGTCTCCATGGCTTACTATTCTTTGGTGCACACGAGCATATTCTACCAGAGTGTGATACCTCTGTTTCCCATTACCTGTGGTAGCTTTTACAAGGCACTGCATAATTTCCTATTCTTAAATGAAAATGTAATTTCCCCTTTCGAAGGTATTTTGATTACTTTTCAGACCCTGGCAATTTTATTTTACTTAGAAACATTTCTGTTTTTTAACACAGTCATAAAGCCAAAATAACATTGATTTAATGAAAGTGAATAGTAGAATTTGTTCTGAGAGGAAACAATTTATTGAAAAATGAACCAAATAAGTGACCTATAGAAAGAATAGTGGTTTAAAATGAAAGAATTAATTTCACTGGCTTATTGTGTCTATATACACATAATATACACACATTCTTAGTTTATTGGTAGACCTCTGAGGTTTTGGAGTCATGTGGAATTGTTAAATCTTCATGATTTGGAAGTATTTCTAAAAAGCTCCTGAGGAAGAAATGTTATAATTTTGTTGAGCTCTACAGACAAATCATGTTTTGTCTTGTACATGTTTGCTTCAAGTACTTTGTTTCCATAGTCCTGCCTGTATTCAGGCAGGACTTGCTGGACTGTGTGGCAAGAAGGCTGTGATAGACCTTGTTGCTTGGAGTTAGATAATTCAGCTAATCTAGTGTACAGAAAACTTGAATCCTGAAATTTTATCACCTAGAAATGTTTTGTACTTGTCTCATGCTAAATTATCTGAAAATGTTATCATTTCATTATGAAAAGCTTACCAAAATTACTTAAACTCTTTGATTCCTGAAGTCTTCAAAATTAAGGGAGACTGAGATTTAACTCAGAATATTTTATTATGCTCTTGGAACAAACATAGTTTAAAGTCTGAAATCTGATCAATGGGGTTTTAAAAATTGTTTTTAAAATTAAAACCTTTGTCCGCCTTTGAGATCAGGTTCTTTGAAGTTATTTGCTTTTTTACGGGAAGCTGTAGCTTTTAAGATTTTTTTCTTCTTTATGTAGCATAATTAAATTAGGTTTCTTTCTCTGTTGCTTGTAAAATATAAGATACTTTGGCCTAATCATGAAATTTGTCTTGTACTGCAACCTCCCTGTTCTCCAGACACCAGAATTCCTGGCAGTTCATATTTGAAAGTACTTCAGCCAATTACTGACAGATTTTGTATAGACATTGATGCTAACAGATAGTTTTGTATTATAAATACTAACACTTTTCTTGACCACAACATTTTTAACATTAAAACCCTTTTGTAACTTGCATTAAATAAGGAAGGAAGAATAGTGAATTGGGGAGTATTATTTTTTCTATTGTCAAGACTTAATAACTTTTTTGTAAACTAGTTAGAAGAAGTGCTGTTTCTTGCTAGAAATAGTTTTTTGAGTGAAAATAGTCATTTTAAGACAGTATTTTAACCTTTTAAACGAAATACAGTACCTTAAGTGATTCGAGTGTACCTCTAAGTAGCTATTGTTTCTTTTGAAAATGTTCTCAAAATTCAGACCATTTTCCTCAGAGGATAAACTGTTTTATTATTTAAAAATAATTAGTGAGTGCACGGAATTAATGAGTTTGTTTGTATTTATAGGAACACACACACACACACACACACACACACACACAAAGTAGTATGTGCATTGAAAGGGCAAAGCTAACTTCAGAGTAGGTAGGGCCTGAGCTTGTGTTTTTGACACAGAATTGTTTTTCCCAGGGCAGCCAGCATACAGCTCATGCCTCTTCTGTCAAGTTACCTGGGGCTTTAGAGCCCAGGAGCTTCCTAGGGTTCAGTAATCTTAGCCCCCCTGTTCTTAGCACCACATACCCTCCCCCACCCAAACTTCTCATCAGAAAATCGCTTTTTAGAATATTTTCTTCTACATCTTTCATTTATAGATTTTTTTGTAAAATATTAAAAAATAGATTAAAGAATAAAATTTTAATATTAGAAGTAGTATTTAACATATTCTGTACTTGTACCTCACATTATCAAAGCTAATGGAAGGTACATGTCCTTTGGACATAAAGCAAACAAACCTACTAATTATTTTATGTTCCAAACAGTTATTGCATATAAAAGAAATCTTTATTAGAGTTGAAACATTGAAATGAGTCTGGGATTAGTACCTGAGAAAAACAGGATAAGGAAGGTATTTATTTCTAAATTTGTGTAGTTATTTTTTAGGTCATAAAATAGTATTAAGACCTTTATATATAAGTAGATTCAAAATGATGATTTAAATTTTGTTGAAATGATCATATGTATTGCATTAACAATCAAATCATTAAAAAACCAAAGTAGTATATAAATCTGAATTGTTCATATTACCAGTTGCTAGGGGAGAGGAATATTTCAGCAACATATTTATTTATTTATTTATTTATTTTTGGTGTAGTTGATTTACTTGCTAATTTTATTTATTTATTTTTACTACTTGAAACTTGAAGAGAACAAATGGTTGAAGGGAAACATGAAATGACTTCATTATTTAAAAGCAATCTAAAAACATTTCTTTTGCACTGGATTTTTTAAGAACTTACAGCATAAAAAAAAAATACCCTAATTTATAATGTGGAAAAGTTTTAGAAAGGCTTTTTTATTATTTTGTACTTTAGGATAAAAATATGTTGTTCTGTTTTCTAAGTATTGCATAAGATTACTGTTAAAATCTACAGAACAAATATATGTTATATTGAGTAAAATTCTTATTGTACTTTTTACCAAGGATTTTGGTGGAAATTTGTACAATTAATTCTCCAGAATATGCTGTATTTTAAACTTTGCAAATCAAAGTTCAAACGGAAGCTTCCTGAATTTAGCTCAAGCTCACATCTTGTAAGTTAGAAAGTGATCTCATCTGCCTTCATTCAAGAACAACCCACAAGCAGCCAATTACAATGTAAAGTAATATTTTTATTACTAGTTTACTGGTTTCAGCAAGACATTTTAGGGCCAGGTTTAGAGGTGCAAAAGTAGGAGGGAGGGGCACATTGACATTGGCACTGAGACACACTTCACATCAGGAAAACTTTGTAAAAAGAAATTTCACATAGAGTTAAATAATTTCTTTCACTTGGTGACAATCATTCAGGCAACCCATAACAAGGAGGGGGTGTAAAGAAGGAAAAGAGGGGAAGCTACTATACATGGATTTGAAAAATGTACCTTGGGTTTCATTTTGTGTTGGCAAAGCCCGATTGCTTCTTTTGTGTGATCTTTAAATTCACATTGTTTGGAAGGAAACGATCACTTTTGTGCAAGAATGTAAATTTGTTTGGTCGGCTTGCCCTCTTTTGTATGCTTCTTAATTAAGGAGGTCTTCCACCTACTCCGGCTCTTTCAGGTGATTTCCATAAAAGTTTGTGTTTAGAGTTTCTGCTGTTGCTGTGCGTGTGTGTTCTGAGAGCATGCCCGTCTGTGTTGCTTTTCACACAATCCGCAGCACTCTATAGTTTGTCTAAGCTTTTGGGATTGGTGAGGATTTCCCTGGCCAACCTCCAGGTCTGCTTGGCAGCGCTCTCCAGGGCCGAGTGGGGCTTGCCCTGGAAGAGGTCGAGGTTGGGCAGAAAGTAGTGAGGGCAGCGGCGGCACTGCAGGCAGGAGATGAGCTGCAGCAGGATGCCGTTCAGACGGTCGCCCAGGCAAGCCTCGTCCCAGTCCGTTTCCCTCGGGTGTTTCTCGCACTCGTACAGCAGCAGCGTCTTCATGTGGTAGTTATTGAGCGGCTGGCCCGGCAGCTCCAGGTGGCGGTCCCGCAGCGTCTTCAGCACCGAGAGGCACTTGTTTCTACAGCCTCCCATCAGCAAGCGGTTCTCCGCCTCACCGAACTGCAGCACCCAGGCGTCGCTTTCTGCCGAGCTCTGCTTGCCAGTCAGCGAGTAGCACTCCTTGGAGAGCAAGTTGAACCCTTCGGCCTTGACCTCCGCCACCCGATTGGGGCCGGGCCAGGGGATGTGGGGCATAGGCCACTGTGCCGCGCTGCGAGGCCAGATCCCGGTGCACTTGAACGCTGGAGTGATTTGCACCACGTAGCGCTCCCTGATGCGCAACTTGACCTCACTGGTGTCGGCGATCATCTTGACCACGTCCCGGTAGCTGCACTTGTCCACCGCCTGGGCGACCAGTGTCTGGAAACGCGAGCGGATCTTGCGCGCAGAGAGATAGCCAGAAGCTGTGATGAACTCGACCCAGAGAGACATGCTCCGCTTCCGCCCGTCGCTTAGTTTGAGCACCGCGCAACCCGGCAGAGATCCGTCGTCCACGAAGTTGAAGACGCCCATCTGGTTGAGGTAGAGCACCACCTCGAACTCGGTGGGTGAGATGACCTCCAGCCCCTCGTAGCGGGCGTCGATCTCGCTCAGGGAGCTGATGAAACGCGGCTCCTGCACCTCCACTTCCTTTAGCACATCCGACACTACCTTGCAGACCTCTCGGATGGTCTTGGCGATTGCAGCCTTGCGTGCCTGGCAGCGCTCGGTGTAGTATTTATTGAGCTGGTAAACCAGCTTGGCCTGAGCGGCGATCATGTTGGGGCACAGGTCCGGGCTGTACACCGGCGTCTCGCAATACGTTGAGGGATCCAAGGCTCACACACTGGTGGTGGCCCTGCGGCTGTGGAAAGGCGGTGCGTTCCCCCTGAAGCCCCAATTTCACTCTTGCTTTCCACCTGGGCTGACCGGCTGGCGATAGAGCCGGCTGGCCTTTTCTTTTCCCTCCTTGGAAATCTTTTTTCCTTTCTTCCGCAGAAAATAAGAAAGAATTTTTTTTTTTTTTTAAAGTACTAGCTGGCACTTTTTCGCTGTCTTTTGATAAGTGAAATAAAGATAAATAAAGACGAACTTCTTGTGTGGGAGAAATGGATTAGATGGTAAGAGAGAAAAAAAAATTAGGTTACCAAGAGGTTAGGCTTAGATGTCCGCAGCAGCCACGGTTGCCCAGATATCTGGAAATGAAGTCTTAATAAGTGCCAAAGAAAATTTTAAAATAAGAGCAAAACATTCAGCCGTTCATTCTTAAACTTCTCCCTCGCTGGTAGGACGCCTTCACTCAGCGTAGGTGATGCCTTCCTTACCCTCCCCCAAAAGGAAAGTGAAGGATGTAATTAATGCCTGGAGAGCAGTGAAGTACAGCTCAGGCCGCTGTGCACTCTGAGGTTTGCAGACGCCCCGCGGTCTCAGCGTGCTGGTCTCCTTCTTCTCAGGGGTTGTGTCGTCGCAGTTTTCCTGGTTTCCTACTGGAGGCGTTGTTTGGATTGAGTTGGTTTGTTTGGGGGGGGGGTCTTCCTGCCTCTCTCTAGGTGCAAACCGCTGCAAGTTGTTTGATATTCATTTCTGCCTCGTTATTTATACTTTTGGCCCTGGCAAAATCTATTTTAGTGTGACTAAGTCCCTGCTTACGTTGTATCTGGTGTGCAGTTCTAAGGAGTCCGGGTTTTCCCTCTCCTCTGGATTGCTTGTGCAGACTCCACTCCACTTCTCCCTCCTGTCCTCTGATACCTGCCCCCCACCTCTCTCTCTCTCTCTCTCTCTCTCTCTCTCTCTCTCTCTCTCTCTCTCTCTCTCTCTCTCTCTCTCTCTCTCTCTCTCTTAGTTTATGAATGGTCTGTGGGCCATCGTGAGGGGGTGGAGCTTCAGTTCCTACAATCCCTATGCAAGCTGTCAGTGCTTTAGCCAATCCGAGAGAAAGAGAGAAGACAGGCTTGGAACCCTGGCCGCCACCACACTGCACTTGATGGGGGTGGGGATGGGGTAAGAAAATAGGACAAGATAGGAGTCAAATGCTCTCACTCACTCTATAGTCCTATCTTCTTTAGCCTCTTTCTTACCAGTTGCCATGAGGAAGAGGAGGGTCTTTGTAGAAGGGCTTCTGCTCTGGTCTGCTCTGGCTGGAGCAAGGGCTGGAAAGGAGTAGTGGTTCCAGCGAGGCTCACTTTTGTTTTTACTTTTCTGACCACTCTGCACAAGGTGCAGCCTCTGACAAACTGTCTTTGGCCTGAAGGCAGATGGGAGCAGGAAGGGGAGCTCGGGAAAGGACTTACATTTTGATATCTATCTTTTCTTTCTTTCCTCTAGTCAAGTTTTTCTTCTTTTTCCTCCTACCCCATTGTTGCCAGGAGTCGGAGCAACTGCTGTGTATGTGTAAAGGAGCGCTATATGATGAGGGTTTGTAACCATAAATCTCTGGTTAGTAATTTCCATATGATGTTGAAAAAACAGAACAGTACAAAAACTAGTCCCAATAGGTTGTTTGGTCGTTATTTCATGATTTAGATTTGTATATTTTGGCCCATTATTTTACTGTTACAAGAAGTAGCAGATAACAAGAGAGAAAATACCTGAGTTCTGAGAAACAATGTAAATTATGTGTGGTATACATCACTAGGTTATACTTGCTGGTTAAAATAAGCTACTAAAATCGTTTTGGATTAAATCGAAATGAAGGAAAAGAAAATTGAACCTGAATTCAAGTTTTCTTACTATTTTGATACTATGACTATACTTTTGAATGTATTCTCAGGCAGTGCAGCTTCTGATTTAAAGTAATGTTATTTTCATAATTGACTCTTGCTTTTAAAGGAGTTGACTGGGACAAAAATCTATAACTGTCCTGTTATTGATTACCCAGATGGCCTTCCTCCTCCACTGGCATCCCACCGAAACTCATGTGTGTTCTTTAGAATATGTATTATCCTTAACAAGCTGTGCGGCTGCTGCCTTGTAGGACTTTTGGAAGAGTAAGGGCTATATAAAGGCGATTGACTCGCTACCGAGTTTATCTTTGAATTGAAGATGTCAGGATTCTCAGTCTTTTTAATACACTCAGGTAGTTAGGACTACTTTTAGTTTGGCTTGGCTGATCATATTTCAGATGTGAGTTATATGTGGGGGTAAATAAAATCCTTAGCTTTTTTTTTTTTCTTCAGAATCCAGTGTGTAGCTTTTGTAAAACCCTGTAGGAAAACTTGACTTGCATTTTTGAAACCCAACCAGAACCTGCATTCATTTGCTAACGGGAAAGCTAATTTCTCTTTCTACTTGGCGTGAGACATTTGAATCGCTACCCTTTCGTTCGTTCGTTCTTAGTCTTTGGTGTGTCTGGATGGCTGGAGACTTGGCTGGCCTCCCCTTGTTGCTAAAGCTCCTTTCTAAAGAATATTTGGCTTTTTCTTTTTAAAACCAAGCGGGATTTATTGCTTAGGGACTGTCTTCAGTAGCAAGGTGTTGGGAAGAACCTTGCAAAGTAAGCATCAGCGAGCCTCGGGGACAGCAGTTTCAGAGGAGTTCCTAGGAATGATGGCAGTACTGGGCAGCTGGCTGCAGCTTTCCCGCCGCTCGGGAAAAGCTGCTGCTGCTGCTGGACCACGCTCACATCGGTAACCAGCGCGTTCTGCAGCCCGGGCCCTGGAGGCATTACTGGCCAGAGGGCTGCGCTCATGGGGTGTGGGACCCTAGGGAGAAGCTTGGAATAAAGCAGCACTGGGCGGAGACTGATGGCAAGGCCCAGGTGCAGAGTTCCTCCACATCCTCCAGGGGCTAGGTCTGCAGCATGCACGTGGCCAGAGATGCCAGTGAGAGCCAGTGCAAGTCCTTGGTGCCGCTGTCCCAGCGCTGCCTGCCAAGTCTTGGAGCTCCAGGACACGCGCGCCCACTGCATTCACCTCTTCCAACCAGAGCAAGTTTCCTCACGTCATGCACCCTTGTCCACGGTTGCTCCACTTCTACCTAGAGGCGAAGAATGATAAAACGTTACAAATGTTTTGATTTAAAAACAATTCATTACCAATTTACCCTGTCTAAGGTAGATGCTCTAGTAAATAATAAATCAGTTAAACAAAGGCGACTTTAATTTATCGCCGTGGTGCTAATTAGAAACATCATTCCAGCAATAAACTTAAACACTTCCAGCAAACACTGCCCCCTCCCCCTACCTCTCTCCACTGCCTTGGTGGAGAGCAGCTTCTGCTGTTTGCGCTCCTCTCCCTGGTTGAATAATTGAAGGGGGAAACGGTATCTGAGGAGGCTATAATTGAAGAGCCCCTGTCACCCCCGCTTTTATGTATGTTGGTATAGAAGTCCATCAGCAGCTCCTTGATGATGTATTAAAACGAAGTGGCAGCTCCTTCTGCAGAAGATACGATGTTCTATTAACAAGACTGAGAGAGAAAGAAACTCTAGAGGCTAAAAGCCACTTCAAGTCTTCAGACCGATTGATCTGTATTCTCTTGTTATAATCCGTCTCATCATACTTGAGTTAATGAGGCAAAGGAGGGGGAGCAAAATCTGATGGTCCTTGACAAATTCATTAGGGAGACTGCAGGACATTTTATTTGACTGTTAAACATCTTGTTTGTTTGGTTTAGGCAGTGCCAATATCAGCATGCTTCTGCCCAGAACCGTGGTGTTGGGCGAGCTGGCTGCAAGACATTACTAAAAGGAAGGAGGACATGGAGGGTGGTTTTTCCCCTTTTGGACTGTAGGTAATGCAGAACTTTCAGACTTCTCTGGGCATAACATTGTCTGTCACTACAATCGGAACATCTAGAAATGTACTGAGGTGGGCATGCTTTTGGTAACTATAAACTAAAATATGTACACGTTTAAAACATTAGTTCCCGTTCCTTTAAAAATTGAGTCTGGTTAGAGCAATCACTCTACTAGTTTTTTTGCAATATATGAATGTTTAAGGTCCAGAAGCCAGATTACTTCTCTTTGTATCCTGGTTTTACTTAATCATAATTAAATAAACTTGTAGTGATTAATTGTATATCCTCTTTCATCGAAACCATTGTGAGCACTAACTTGGAAATTAAAAAGTCACCTACAGGTTATTTGAAAGAAGGTTGCTGTATTTAAATCTGAGCGATTTTTTAACAGTTAAAATTGGAATCAGGCTATGGTATGGAGAACAGTGCTAAAATCAGGAGGTGAGCCTACGGAGTACTTAAGCTGAAAATTCTTCTAGTTGAAAAATAATAGGCAGTTAGGCTAAAGTCTTAATTGATAGTTTTTATCCCAAACAATATTGAACTTGGATTTTTTTCAAAGTTTTCTTGAAAAGTAGTAAATAACCCAATTATAAAACTTTCTTGCCTAGAGAATTCAGTTATATTTTCTGTTAACATTGACTTAGACCCACTTAAGTGCTTTGAAAAAGAACCCTGTCTTCCATTTAGGGGAAAACAGTCTGGGAGAAAAAAGCAAGTGAATGCCCTTTGCCTGTCATCTTCACACAGCCCTGCATGGCCAGGAAGCCGGCTGCTGCTGCTGCAGGGGTGTGTGGCTGGGGAGGGCTGATGCAGCAGTCCACAATTTTCTCAGAAGCCAGAGCTTCTGTATGCCTGACAGTCATAATCCTGTTTACGTTTGCACTGAGCACAGAATCCCTAAACTGTTTTGTCCTGTGCTGATCTTTCCTTAGAGATATGTTTACTGGATTAAACTTCAGTGCAGTTTTTACTTTATCAGATTAGTGAGATTTAAAGGGTATCTATTTTATGGTGTATAAAAATAGTATAGAGGAGTCTAACGATCTTTATAGGGAATACACAGATTTTATATGAAAGATCTTGACTTCCTATAAACATTTTAGAAACATTCAAGAAATAATTAAATTATTCTCTTTTTAAAAGTCTCTGAAGTACTTATACTTTTCAGAATGCAAAGGACTCAGTTTTTGCCTGTATGTATTTTTAGCCCCTGATCTAACTTTCAAAAATCTAGTATCTATGTAGTGACTAGAGTTTTAGTCTTTAGATATTGAATTAATTGATGTCATTATAAAAAAAATACTTGACTTTTAGAAAACAAATTTCCAATATTGTGGTCAAAATATAATTTTGGAAATAAAAACTATTCTTTAAACTATTAGTAAAAGCTGG
Source organism: Peromyscus leucopus (assembly GCF_004664715.2). Taxonomy (NCBI): domain Eukaryota; kingdom Metazoa; phylum Chordata; class Mammalia; order Rodentia; family Cricetidae; genus Peromyscus; species Peromyscus leucopus. The sequence continues at coordinate 63,435,795 of NC_051068.1, forward strand.
AAAGAAAGGAAATTACCCAAGCATGGTTTGTTAGTGTGCTGGCTTTGATGGAATTTTGTATAAGTAACTGAATTTAAATATATGCAAGAAATTGTAACAATTATGGATAGTATACTATATACAGTTTACTATTATCTGTCATTCTCTGTCAATCACTGATGTGATAATCCAAAACTCTGAAGTTTTCCACAGAATGTTTCTAAGGTATTGATATTTATTATTCTGGAATTAATTTGTAATAGCCAGTAATTGAATATTTTCTTTGAATACTTCATTTTTATTATCTATTAATTATTTTAAATGGCCAGGCATGCTGTTAAAATACTTCATTCTGTTTTACAAAATAGCTTCAAAGCAACAGAAAACCCTCACATCTCTTTGATTGGTAACCCAAGGGTATTGTTCGCATTTAAATAGTTTGAACTTAAGATAATGTTATGTCAGGTAAAGTGATAGCCTTGACTTTTCACAGCAAACCTGTCGAATGGTACTGAAAAACACAGCTTTATGAACTTGTCATAGGTATTCTTTGGTGGACATTCTGAGTTTTTTAAATTACCTCCCATATTACTTTTTATATTACTGATGTATTTGCACAAATTAGACTAGTCCATTTATAACTCTGGCATCATTTAGTAAGATAAGAAGGTGGATAATATAATATATATGTTAAGTTTTTCTCCCAAGTTGAACAATAACTGTTCAAATAAGTACCACATTAAACGATACATAATTTGATTTCACCAAGATAATACAAGACTAAATAAAGTAGGAAACTTCTGCTTGGCGAATGAAAATAGTCTGTAGCCTGACTGAAAGGTAAGCACCATTATAGGAGGGCTGGAGAGTATAAAGCATGAACACAAGCAAACTTAGCAAGTACTTGAACTTTACTGTAGTCTCATCTATGTTATATATGGTTTTTGCCATTACCAAGAAATCATTAGCTTCTTTTCATTTTAAAGGTACACATTTTTTGGTTATTTCATTCTTTTATTCCCATACATAAGCATTTGTTTTGAAAAGTTGGATAAGTTTCTTTCTGTTACTACCTTTTTCCTTTTCTTATTTAAATAAAAATTTCAAGCAATTTAAATTTACTAATGTACTGTAAGTAAAATATTCAAATTTACCTGCCAGATAGCTTTGGCTTTAATAACTTCTGGGTTTTCACTATAATCTCAGAGGAGAGGAATCAAGTAGCAGATCCAAGTCTTAACTATTAAGGGCTGAGCATATAATATATGGATTGCTATTTGGGTCTCTTCTTCCTAAGGAACAACATTTACCTGGGATTTAATGTCACTTTCATAAGATGGTCAGTAAACCAGAATTAGTCAATACTGAATTTATTGGTAAAGAAATCAGGATTTTATGGCTCAAAGGTGTGATGTTTATGAAAATAATACAACTTTAGTACATTGTATATAGTAATATATTTCTTGAAATTTTGGTGCTTTTATTCTATTTCTGTTGTCTCTTATGCTTAGTAGCAGACATTAATGAAAGAGATTAAAATATAAGACTTCAAAGTTTGCTCCATATTATTCTCAGGCCATATGTGATATTTTTGAGGACCCATGTTTGAAATTACCAGATAAGCACATGATAGGAATACATTTTTAATTACACCTTAAGAAAACTAGCCAGTTTACATATTTTATTGCACAATCCGTACAATACTCCATCTGTGGTATATTGATAGTAACTGACTTGAAATAATATCCCCCTGAGACAGCAGAACATTTTTAATGAATGTGCTACTTTTAATTAAAATGTTAAAATCCTAATCTTCCTTCAGATGTTTTAAGTTAGAGTAAAAGTTATATGCAGAGAAGGTGGTTTCTCTGATCTCTTGTAGTGGCTAAGAAGCAACAGAAAGTCCTAAGACATCTGTGCAGTAGAAATAATACTTGATGATCCAAGAAATCAAAACTTTTTTTTCCTACAACCATCTGAAATACAGTGAGGATAAAAAACAGCTGCTTTCGCCTGTGAATATCAAGTTCTGCCCTCTGTTTCTTCTCTGAATTTTCCCTTTCTATCTTCTCTTGTTATCTTCAGACCCTAAGGAGTCATCCTCTTATTTTCTAACTTGTTTTGTCTGTAGACAAAATCCAAGTTAGTAGGTTTAAATCAGTGTAGATAAAGTCAAGAATCTTTGATGTGTGCCTCTGACTGTTTCTAAGTGATTTGCTTGCTGGGAGCAGACACTGTCCATGCCCTTTCACTTTGCTATCAGCTAGGTGCACACAGAGGACCTGCAAGGCTACCAGATGCATAGTTAATCATCAGCAAGGTCAGTAAGGTTCCAGCTATACTCCACTAGGTCCTCTAATCCCAACATTTATTTGTGTACAGTAACTTTTTCTTAAATGCTCTAAAATTTTCAGCATTTTTTGAAAAACTAACCAAAACTTTCTGTAAATATTTAATGAACAATATAAATAGATTTTTTTTAAAGGTGTAAGGTTGTTGCTGTACAGAACCTACTACTGGGATACATAAAATAAAGGAATATTCTTGTGAATGTTAGTAGAGAGGATCCACTTGAGAAACAAAAGCTGTCAGGGTGGCATGATCAAGTCACAATCACTACCCATTTCTCAAAAATGGTTTTTAAGATGGGGCCTCACTGTTTACCTCAGGCTTGCCTCTGGCTTGCATTCACCTCCTCAGTGCTAGAATTGCAGGTATGTAGAGTATAATAAACTGTATTCAGTTCTGAAATACGGTGTTTGGATTAGGTGATCGCTTGTGTCTTGTCTGTCCTAACAGCAAATAGTATAACAGAAGTTGTTGTTGTTGAACTTGATGAGTTTATTTTAATCAGAATACTTTCTGTGAAATTTTAGTCTTTTTCAGTGTTGCTCTGATATAGGGTTATGACAGTTTTTAATGAGAAAAACCATAGATAATTACAGATCTTTCAGACCCTTTCTTTAAAAAACACCATACATTCTCAGTTACTGGTAGTTGGGAAAGAGAACAAAAGAACAACTTAAGAGAAATTTTAAGAGTGCTGTTTACAAAAAAAAAAATTGGAGCATGGTGTGTATTCTTACAAAGATATTATGCATTTAAAGGTGTGAGCAAGGCTGGCAGATACTTTTTCTTTCCTAAGTAATGAATGGATTCACAGTTTAGATATTTTCATGAAGATTGATGTTTTGTAACTATTAGTTTTTGAAGACAAAGGATTTCGAGTTTACAATTAATTTTAAAATGTATCTTCTTAGAGAAATGACAAGGCCCCAAGAAGCTCTGATTTTTCTAAGTTCATAATTTATTAAAATATGTATCCAATCTAAGAAGTGGTTCTCACACATGTGTCCCTAAAGAAGGAAATTTTTATACTTTCCCATGCTCTTCGCTTGTTTTCATCAGAAGATTTGACAGGCATAAATGTGTTAACATCTTTGATTTTTACAGATGTTCCTAGTTTTCTCTCAAACTGTAAAAGATGCTGTATCAGAGAATCGTGGTAGGAAATACTTTCAACACTTCCTTTCCCATATGCAATTCCTTGCTTGTCTAAGATTGTGGGTGTTTAGTATGGAGAGAAGTGATGCAAGATAAAATAGATTGTGATCCATTTGTTCTCATTTTCAAATATAGATCAGCAATCTTTTTGCTGTATTGCCAGTTCTCGCTGATCTAGCTTTTAAATGAGCATAGCTAAGTACTTCACTTTTGTGTTAAGTTCATTGGAAGTCCCTCATCAGTGCATTTAGGAGTGCCAGGTGGCCACCAGGAGAGTTGTTGATGGGCACTCTGTGGGTTTGCAAAGTGCAAACCTAAAAGACCAAGAGATGAGAAATGCATTGCTATTTGTGAATTTATGTTTTATCTCACGTCACTTGAAAATTTATGAGTAGTGTGGCTTAAGGGTGCTGGAGTTGTGTGTTCCAGGGCTTGCCCCCACTGATAACACCCTTGTTGGCGTGAAAGTGCAATGCAAATTATGACAGTTACAACCTTCTGTTTTGTTTAACCTGTCAGTAGATTTCCTGGCTCAGTGCTGAGGGCAATGGTGTGTTCAGCTAGTCCATATTCACCTAAACTTAAAAGGTCAGGTTTCTACAGGCAAGCCTAGTCAAAGCCTAATTGATGAGGAGGGCAGGGAGACAGAATTTACTGTTCTGTTGGCTAGTTTCATATCGTTAGGTTGTCCTGAAAGCATCAGGCAGTCACAGCCCCTTTCATGTAAGTGCTGACCCTAGACAGGAGCTGACAATCAAAGGAGGCAGCCACAGGAACCAGTGCAAGTAGGCTATTGATTTTTCAGTTAGGTCTAAGTAGTTTGTAGTATGGGTAATGGGTGACAGAGGCAGGTATGTCATTATCAATGAGCCCCAGAACAGTGGCGACAACCCTCCTCATATTTCCTTCAGCACTGACAGTATGCATCCAGAGGCGGTCAATAAATCGCCCAACCCTTAACTGACAAGTGCCTGGGAGGGTTAGGTTGAGGAATGGAAGTTACAGAGCTAAACTTCTCTTCTTAAACATGTATAAGATCCGGCAATGGAAGAAGCAGTTACATTACGGCAACATTTTGAAGTTTTGATTTGGATGTGCTTGTGCAACTTTGAAAATCAGAACTTGGTTTTAATGATTTTCAGTATCAGAATCATATATACTTAGCAAAGATAGAAATGACCCAATTATTTCTAAGGGTAATCTAAAAAGATATTTAATTTAGGTTATATAGTTTTACTTTTATTAAACTAACACTTTATTTGCTGATTATTCTATCACCAAATTTAATTAATTAAAATTTGTGTTTCCAAATATATTAAAATTCCTAATCTCTAAAAGTTGTAACTACAGACCAATTAGAAATGGGGGTGGGGGAGGGGAGACTTGATCCTTTGTAAATGCAGCTAAGTGGTTGTTATTTGACCTTAAAGTTTGTGTTTTATTATTTTTCACAATAAAACAATAAGGATAGAGGGGACATTTAATTGTTAAAGTTTGATAAATTATGATTACTTCTGAACTTTGATTTAAAACATTCATGTGGATATTTACATTTAAAGAAGATACTCATGTGACCCCAAATATATAACAACTTTTGACTAAAACTAGATTTGTTCTAATTTTGAGATATTTTACATTTAAATCAACCTGTTTTGTTTCAATATATAAGTAATATAAAAGAATATAATATTTATAACTAGGAGTTGGGGTTGTTCCATGATCTTTGCAAATTATCACATGTTTACATTTTCTACAAACTTTAAACAAATTGAAATAAGACAGAAAAGTAAATGTTGTTTTAAACTTCCTTAAATAACTTACGTTATGATATCTTGTTTAACACTGTGACGTTCTGCAGACCCAAGTTTAATCTGTAGCATCATCTAGCTGTGGAGCACCCTGCGTGACCACATGAATCACTTCTACTTGTCCCCAGCAAACTACAAATCCCTTTGAAAGAAAGCACGAACCAGCAGTTAAACACACAGCAAAAGTCTTGGTACTTAAAAGTATTTTCTTAAGGTGATAGTGGCATGTCTGTATGAGCATTCCATCCTGTTTTCTTTTTAAGATACAGAAAATAAAATCTGAATTTGAGGAAAATGGCTACTAGAAGTGTTTTAAGAAGCTTTAGAATTGTGGGGCTATTATTTAGGGAAATGTTATTCAGATCCCTCAATTAATGTTAACCACCTTTTGGGGCTTATAGATTCTTAATGCAGGATTTCTTTTAGGATCATCGCTTTTCTTCTGCTGTTTATAAATTATTGACTTTGTCTGTATTCTGCTGGCTTAGGTGAAAAGATTTAGCTTACGAACCTTGGAATTTCTCGATCATTCACTGTATTAGAGGTAGAACTTCTTGTACTACATTTGTAACCTTCTTGAATATATTGGTTTTTTTTAGGAATGAAAAAAAGCTTCAGAAAGGGGACAAATTAAATTTTCATGAAAGAAAATCCTAATCAGCAGTGACAGTGTAAGAGAAAGATGATTGCCACTTGGCCATTGTGGAGAGGCACTTAGATTTGGTGTCAGTGCTTCTGTTAATGATGACTAATGTCTTTCTTGGAGCAAGTGCATGCTCAAACATACTGCTGCAGCCTGGAGAGACAGGGCTTAGCACTAGACACCATTACAGCAAGGCTCTAGGTGTCCTAATCAAAGATTTGTTAATACAAACAAACGGCCTCTCATTGTAATAAAAAATGCAGACATGATCCTAAGGTGTTCAACTACAATTACAGACTATTTTATATGCAGTACCAAAGGATTGTTAGGTTAAAATAGTCTTGATTTTGTCACTGAAAGAAATGACACATATACTACCTTGCACAGGGTCGCAGACATTAAGAAAGTTTCAAAAAGAAGCAGGTTTTTTCATATCGTATTAACTGTATCCCGAGCAAATGCTCTGTACCTTCAAAAAAGGGGATGAGTGATTCAGAAAACCTTTTTAGATCTTTTAATCTTAAATATATTGCTTCCAAAAAAGAAGATGGCATGTGTTATTTTTCAGTTGCTCTCCAAAGCGCAAGGCCTTTTAGAAGGACATTTGCAATGCTTGTCATATTATTTCATATACATCTTATTGTCCTGACATGTCTCAAGAACCATGAGAACACAGATGTCATTGCATTCAGACAACACTAATTACTCTGGGATTTTTGCAGCCTCAATGCCTGCCTGTAACTGTCGATTATGATTGTTCATGCATCCTATACTGGGAACACTTTTCACATGAAGATAGTGAGTGAGACAGGCCTTTTAGTCCTCTATTGTTCTCTAAAAGGAATTGGAAAGAAAAAAAATTCCTGACACATCAGTTTCATTCAGTATTTTACATTTGAGCCATGTTTTGGCAACCTTTTCGTTTCTGGAGTGAGCGTGTTACACTTTAGTATGCAATGAAATCTATTATCTGTGTTCTTTAACCTTTAACAGTTTTCTACATTACTCTGTCTTCAGGCTTCATAGGAAATTTCTTTATGTAGCATGCAATTTGAGAGAAACACTAATTGTGGTATGAGTCTTTTAGAAGTGACAGTGCAAAACAATAAATATGCATGATGTGTTCTTCTGGTGTGCAATTTAATGTTTAATGAGAAGCAAAGACAGTCTCGATTTAGATAAGTGCAGTCAGCTTATGCTTTTAACACAGGTCAGTTCTTTTCTTTGTTTAATTTCTGCTACAACATTCTGAATTTTATTTGATGATTCATGTTGTTTAGGTGATTTTTTTAATGCTAGAGGTCAAATAGTGGTCAGGTTAGGGCCCTGGCTATTAAATGTGAAGGCCAAATACATGTTTTGATAAAAAGCATAATCTGTGTTAATTACCGATTGGAAAAATAAAAAGCTCTGATAATGTAACTTCACATGCTGATGAAGCAGAATTGAAGCAGCTTGATCAGAGATGTATGATGGGATAAAACTGCAGTCTCTGCTGTACAGTTATAGTAATTATGACTAATGAACCGTCCAGTCTGGATGAAATGGCATGTCCATAGGGACTGTGTCCAATCAGTTGTGACTTATGCAAGCTGAACAAACCATGGATGAGATTCCATGTTCTGTATTAGAAGAAGTATGCTCTTGCTTATTAATATCACTTTTTAAGACAATTTTAGGTGATTGGAAGCTATCTAAATTTTGTTAAATATATAGTTCTTTCCTTCATATATTTATTTAAACATATATTTATTCACTCAGCCTTACCTCTTATCTTAAGCACATAGGTTACTGTTTCGTTGATCCTGTGACTACTTGACAGACCCACTTCATTACTTCTGTAGATTCGCCCTTTTTCATATCTATTTGTTTTGTTAGAGCATATTATTCACTGACCAGATCTTGGCAAAATGCTCTTGAAATAATGATAATAATATATATCAACATTCCTCACATTGCAGACCCAATAATAAGTGTTTTGCCTGCAATTAATTCATAAATTTTTCACATTCACTCTGAGGTAAGTATTAGGTTATCATTACTATACTGGTACAGAAACTGAGCTGTGAGAAGATAGTAACTTGCCCAAGATTGCATACTTGAGATATAGGATTGCTTTGTTGAGGCTAATTGTATTCTTCTGATCGAAATCTACTTCAGAATTATCTTTACTTTTCTTTTTTCTAGTCATCTCTCATTTTGTTGTTTTTGACACTCTAATAAAACTGAGAGCTCGGCCAGGCGGTAGTGGCACACACCTTTAATCCCAGTACCAGGCAGATCTGTGTGAATTCAAGGCCAGCCCGGGCTACGGATTGAGTTCCAGGAAAGGCACAAAGCTACACAGAGAAATCCTGTCTCGAAAAAACAAAAAAAAAAACCCTGAAAGCTCACGTACAAGTGTAGAATTCTAGTATTTCATTGGACATGTTTTTAGTGAAGAGGGTGTTCAAGGTGAAGTTTATTAATGTGTGCCTTTGACAAAAAGTATGTATCTAAAATGTAATAATGTAATTTATGCAAAAATGTAATACAGTCATCAAACTTTAACCTATAATGAGAAAACAACTTGCACAGTTATAAGAAAGTAAGTAGTGCTGGTAAAATAAACTTGGTTGGTTTTCATCTGGGATTGTCTATACTAAGGATTATCTCACTGAACCAGGATTCAAGTATTTGTATTGACTGGGGACTCCATCTACTACTTGCTAGATTGTAGGTTGTCATAGAGTTTTTCGAGAAGGTATTGGAAATAAAAGACAAAAGAGAGGAGCTGGAGAGATGCCTCAGAGGTTAAGAGCACTGGCTGATCTTCTAGAGGATCCAGGTTCGATTCCTAGCGCCCACTTGGTAGCTCACAAGTGCCTGTGATGAGAGTTCTAGGGAATCTAATACCTTCTTGTGGCCCCCATGGGCACCAGGTACCCACAAGGCACGCAGACATGCATGCAGACTAAAAACTCCTGCATATAAAATAATAATAATTTTAAGATAAAAGAGAAACTTTTGAGTGACTCAGCAGTAGATAAATTGTTTTGCAGAATTCATGCTTATGTGCTGTTTCACTTTATAGGGTTTTACTTAGGGGAATTGAATAAAATAGACTTGTTGTTTTGTTTTGTTTTTTACTGATTCCCATCCTGAAGTCTTTGTCTTTCCCTGAAGCTGGCACATGTGCTGCCAAGAACTCTTATTTGTACTATTCTAGGTATCATTGATCTCAAACAGTTCCATACTCATGTTTTAATTTCTGTTATCTCCTTTATCATATTGTGTATTCCTTTCCTTTTATTATGTTTTGAATATAAAAAGTTATCGGAAGGCAAAAATTTTATTTACTTAGTAGCGCTTTATGACTAAGTACATAGCACATGCTTAATAAATGTTTATAGACAAGTTGATAATTGTGATGCCCTCCTCTTTCCAAGAAATCTGTCACCACATTCTAGTATTCAATGTGAAGTTTGTAGAGAAATGAGAAAGTCTTTCAAAACTCAGTTGAAATAAGATGTGCAGCATACTGCTAATTGAGCTCTTATTTTGTACCAGGCAATAGTCTAAGCAACTTTGTCATAATATTTTCAATGAGTCCATAATGAGTTATATCATTCTGTTATGTATTTATATAGGAACCAAGGTAGAGATATTAAATAATTTGATTTTAAATGAGGAAGTACTAAAACATGCCTTGTAGATTTTGAGTTTATTTAAAGCCATCAGATTTTTATGGATATACTGTCACTACCATTCTGTTTTCTGTAAGATGTCATCTTGACAGTAGTTAATACTTTTTAAGTGAGTTCTGCCTTCTCACATCTGAAATGATTTCAGTTACATACCAACTGTTGTCTTCACAAGAAACTCCAAACCTTCCTTCTTCACTGTGGATTGTTTGCCTCTTCCTTCTCCTGTCCCTTCCCTAGGCCTCCCCCTTTTTGTTGTTTGTTTGTTTGTTTGTTTGAGACAGGGTCTCTTTACATAGCCCTGGCTATGTATATGGAGCTGACTGTGTAGACTAAGCTGGCTTGGAACTCACAGATCCACCCCTTCTGACTTCTGAGTACTGCTATTAAAGGCATGCTCCACCAAGCCCAGCCCTCTCCCTTCTCCCCTGCCCCTTTATCCCTCCCCCCTTCCCTCTCCTCTCTCCCTTCCCTCCTCCCCCTTCCCTCCCCTCTCTCCCTTTCCTTCTCTCCCTTTGCTCTTGACCCCTTTCCTGCCTCCTCAGTTCTCTTACTACCCATGTCTCTTCTCCCTTCTCCTGTTTACCCTTTCCCCTCATTCCTGTCCCCTCTCCTCTCTCCCCAACTCCTCTCCATCTACTACTGGCCTGGAGCTCTTTGTAGCCCTCCTGCCTTTGGGGAATTAAGAGCAAGTATCACCATCCCTAGCCCCAACTATTGTCCCAAAAGATGGACAGAATCATGGCATTTCACTATTTCACCAAATAACACTGAGAGATCTAGAGAGCTTGGGCAGTTACCATCCTGTAGGTAAGTTTTAAGAAAATGCTTGTGATATAAACTACCTTAGAAAATAATTTTAGACATTCCCCAAGTAATTTGTAACAAATTATAAGAAAAAAATCTTGAAATTAAAATTTGGGTGTTTCCAAGATTGAAATGCTGTTAATAAAGTGCTACATATTTCTACTTAAGAAACATTATGGTTTGTACTGAGGCTTTGCACAAAACTGAAACCACCATACTATGGAGGAGGAAGCGGTTTACCAAATATAGCAAGCTCTAGAAGTAAACTGAGTTCAGTTTCTATTTTGAGTTCAGCTTTTACATGGGAATTTATGAAGTGTAATTTTACAAATGCTGTAATACTCAGTATATCTTACAAACTCATGTCTGTATGTTTTGGTTATGTAATAGGTTTGTGCTCACTAATTAAAGGACCAAGTTATATTTATTTAAAATGTTTGTAACAGTCTTACTGTTTATATTAGTGAAAACATTTAAGTCTAAAATTGCTGTCAGCCATTGATTCCTTAAATTTTAAGATTAGGAATAATTTATAAACTATCATCTAAATATTTAATTTAGAAAAAAGTCCAGTAGCAGTCTAAAATAGCTCATTGAAACAACTCTTTTTCATATTGTGTTTTACTAAATCATGTTTGATTCATTCAGAAATTGCCTTTCAGATATAATTCAGATACTATAACTTAATTTTCAAAGCTCAAGAACATTAATGTGATTCTGTCTTTGGGTATTTCTTATGGAAAATTGCAACTGTACCATTAGATAATTAGAATGTTAATTATATTTTACATGTTTGAAAATATAGTTTAAAATGAGGAAAGATGACAAACATACCTCCATGTTTTGACTTTACATATACTTAACATAACTGAACAATGATGAAAACAGTGACCGTGTACGAATAGTCATGTTTACTATGTTTTCATTTTCTTCATTGCTTTTTTACTATATTTAAATGTATATACTTATATAAATCTAGTTTACACTGTGCCTTTAAGGAACCTTTGATTATATGGTTTTACTGTATTTTGTAATGTCTTCTATATGTTGAAAAAATAAGCCAGGATCCCATTGAGCTCACCTTGTGCTTTGGCATGGAAAGTGTCAGCTGGAATTACCAGGTGAGTTATCACATTTGAGAGAACCCATATGCACGCACGCACGCACGTACGCACATTCTTATATGTATGTGTGTTGTATATACTACCATACCATGTGATATACGAGCAGTGTAAGACATCCTAAGGAGATGTCATTCTTATAAGACATCTTAAACATGTCATTCTTGCCATCATATAATATGCATTTTGTAAGCCCTATGTTATTAGGTTATGAAGGTCTATGTATTTTAGGCTTATATATAAATTTGCCATGGAGTTAAAACATTTGAAAATAAACTTAATTCTGTGTATCTAGAGTGAATATGATCTGATTTTGTTAACCTAGTACATCTTAGTTTCTGATAATGTTTCTACTGTTTGGGTATTGAAGACTTTTAATATTTTGAATGCAGATAAGTTTTTAAGAAAATATATTATATGTTTTATATTATTGTCTGTTCTGATAACCCATATTGTTCAACTTTCCTTTGTTTCTTATAATTTTTGTTGTTAGTTTTTGAGACACTCTAGACTCAATATTCCAAAGCTGGCCTCAAACTCACAGTAGTACTCCTGCCTCAGTCTATGAGTGCTGGGATTATAGGTGTGAACTGCCGTGGCAGGTCCTACTTCCTATAATTTTCACAAGAGGAAGTTAAGGGATGATCTCCACAACCCCCATCCTTTAAGCATTCTCTGAGAACATGCAGGGGAGGGTTAGCAGAAGTTGCCTGTGTGTACAGAAAACAATATGCAGTTATATTGCCATTTATCATAGCTACCTATAGCAATGTGTGTGTATATGTGTGTGATTATCTATTCTGCTTTCCTCTTATAGTTCGCAGAAAAAGTAAATATATATGTATTACATATATATTACACATATATAGTCTTTTACAGAATAATTTAATGTTCCAGTTGCAAATAGGAGAAGAAATATCCTTAGAAAATAACCAGTGATATTCAACAACAAATGAAAAGAGCTGAGATGCACAAAATATTATATGCTGATCGGTAGATTTGCAGACAGGGGGAAAAGATGTTGACTAGCCTTGTGCATTTAAGGCCAATCTTTATGCAAGAGCCAAGAGGCTCAGGAGATATCATGTGAGCAAAGCAAATAGAAGAATTAAAAGGCAGACCAAGAGGGAAAGAGAATAGTGGAGACTGATGTATGGTCCATGATGCTGAGGTAATGAATGCTGGACCATTTACAGTGGATTGAAAGTAGTAATAGATACATAGTAGAGCATCTCTGTTGTCAAATGATCCCATGGAGACTATATTATATTCTAAGACACAGATAGGAGGATATTCCATATGTGTGCTTGGGGATGGAAATTGGCAGGTTGCTATTTAATACAGTAATTGCATTCATAATTATATTTACCCACTTTTTTAGGATAAAGGAAAGACTGGATGTTCATTTTCTTTCCTGCTCCTCCTCCTCTTCCTCCTCTTCATTTAAACGCAGAGCCTTTCTATGTAATCCTGGCTGTCATGGAACTCACTATGTAAATAAGGCTGGCCTTGAACTCACAGAAAACCACCTGCCTCTGTCTCCTGAGAACTAGGATTAAAGGCATGTGCCACCATGCATGGCTGAATTTTCATTTTTTAATACCACTATAACAAGTTACCACTGATGCAGGGTTTCACATTTGGTAGGTCTCTATACTCGAAATCAAGGGGTTGGCAGAGTGCATTCCTCTTTATAGGTTGTGCCGTCTCTCTAGTCCCATTGTGTTTGTTTTTAAAGTATTGTATTTTCCTTTAATTTTATATCCTGTTTGCATATTAAGATACAGTTATTGGTAGTTCACAGCTAATGTACTAGCTAAATACTAGCTCAGTTTACAAATAAAGATTAGTTAGAAATTATGTTATTTTTACTAAAATGTGAGTACAGATTTAAATTGCTGTGAATTGGTCAGAATACTAGTCGTACTGTTTAATCTACTTGTAAGCAACAAAATGTATCTTGTGGGGTCTCTTATATGCCACAGGTCACTTTTCCCTATGTAGAAGCATCTTTAGTTGCAACAAACTTACTTGTATATGGAATATGATGAAGTGGTGACCATTTACAGTGACTTAATACATACTCACCACTAAGCTGTTTAAACATTAACTTACCTATTAGCAAAATGTCATTAGGGGAAAAAAAAGTTGGATAGTCGATTTAAAGGGCTTCCAAAAATGGTAGATCTTCCTTTTATATTATACATGGAAGTCATTTTATTTGGAAATAATTGCTGTAGATTTTATTTTTTCTGAATCTCTTTCTGGTGATTTCCCCACAGTAGTTCTTTTTTAAAACAAAAGTCCAATATCTTTCCAAATGAAATGTGTTTGAGATATGAACAAGTCAGATACCCCTCAAATGGAGAAAGCACAGCAATGATTTTATTGTAGTTTATCTAATGTAGTGTAACTGTCCAATCAAAACTTGGTTTTAAATCAAAACATGATCTTTAAAGTTTTACTTTATATAAAAATGTTAATTAATCCCCTCCTAACATTTCTGCAGTTCTACTTGTTAATTTGAATATTTTTCACATAATAATATTCACATAGTGAATTTCATGTTTTAAGACCTGAGAACCTTGGCTGGCCACGATTCTTCCTCTGATCCTGAATTTTCCTTACTTCCTTGACCCTTTGTTATTACTGTCAGGAATCAGAGTTGCTCCCAGAAAGGTGCAATGACTTTTTCCTCACAGGAAAGGCCCTTTTCTGTACGAGCAGAGAAGTGGGTGCCCTTTGCTGTTATGAAAACAGAATGAAAACTGGCCAGTCAAAGCTTTACAGTTTTTTAACAACAAAACATTTCTCAGAAATAAAATAGTTTATAAATAGGCAAAAATGATAAAATGACATTAAATATGATAACATTGGAGAAATAGTGTTGAAAAATTAGAATTAGCATAAATTATAATCTGTGTCTAGAAAACAGTAAAATTGTTATGTTTTAGTACAACGATACAATGATACAATGTAACTGCTTCATAATCCTTGTTTTAAAAATAGAATTCTCTTTGTTGTTTTTCCGAAATGGGCCTTCTCTGTGTAATTGCTCTGGCTGTCCTGGAACTCACTCTATAGACCAAACTAGCTTCAAACTCACAGAAATCTGCCTGCCTCTGCCTTCTGAGTGCTGGGATGAAAGGTGTGTGCTACCACCGCCAGGCTCAAGAATAGAGTTCTTACATATATCTCAGACTGTATTAATTGCAAGAGTATAGTCATTTACACTTTTCATTTTCAAAAAGACTGTTCCATAATGTTTGTGATGGGTGCACAGGAAATCTAAGCAAGTCAATATTTTTGGCAGATTGAGTTTTGGAAAGGTAACTCAAGTTCTTGTAAAACATTTATAATTACAATAATTGAAAAACTTTTATGGATCTGTGTAAGTTTGAATAATTAGTTGAAGCTTTAAAGACATCATTTGTGGAAAGAAAATAGTTCCTACTTCATAGGTTGTGTAAAGAATAAATGAAACAATCCATTCAATAGTACTTGGCCTGTGCCAGAGAATTAATAGTTTCATTTAATGTAATAGTTACAATAAATGTTTTAAAGCAGAGGTGATACGTTATAAAAGTTTTCTTAAAATTTACTAGGTTTTTAAAAATATGTTTTGAAAAGCACCATTTACTGAATCACTAATTTTGCTTTACTTTTATTTCTTTTTCTTAAAGACTAATAAACCACACAGTACGTGGCAAATTGTGTAATCTTGATTC